>NC_079897.1:17078753-17251735 GCF_024868665.1 Triplophysa rosa | reverse complement strand
TCCAGTACAAGGCTATAGAAAGAGATATCTTGAACGACTTGAGGGACGAACACCAGTACAACTATTGAGCTCGGACACAGCAATTCTTGCAGTAGGATATTCATCTTCATCTCTCCAGATTTATGAAGAACGTTATGGAAGTACTGTTTTTAATTTTTTCTCTCGACCAGGCTATCGACCAGTAATAGATAGAAAAAATAGACTTTTGACCATTACTCGTCATTCTTTGCCTATTACAGTATGGGAATATGAATGTGGACATTACCCTATGAATTAAGTTGATATAGTATTTTTGATTGAAACTTTTTTACTGTCATCACTTGTCATCATGGAAAGCTCAAGACACCCATGCCATCCTATGAGACTCCGAAAATTGTGTGGAGAGCGAGAGATAGCATCTATGTTGATCATTTTGACATGTGTGATCATAATACCAATCATTATGGGAAACACTACTGAAAAAGAACTTCCAGATACTCATTTCAAGGACAACATAACTCTGCGCAAAGACATGGATATGGATTTGAACGATACAGACTTTTTAAATACTACCTTGGAGCAGGCTGACCCAGGAGTAAATGCTGCTGCATCTGACCATTTGTTCCCAGGTCAGTTAGTTCCAGAGTCTGCGGCAAAACACCGAAATAAACGACAGAGTAACAACTATACAACAGAGGACTCATGGATGGATCTCCCTAATCCCCCTCATCCCTATGCTACTAACATGTGGTGGAGATTCACTAATCATACAGTTAAGATGTATGCTTCCAGAAACTGTTATGTTTGTGCCCAATTTCCTCATAGTGCAGTTGGAGGAGACTGGTGGCCACATCAAGATCTGAATACTACATTTGAGATAGCTATGATTGCAGTAGCAGCTGCCACGCTACAACAGAACGAGGGAGCTGTGATATATCAAAAAATGGATACTTGGCAAACAATTGTTATCCCTAAAAGAATCTTTGCTCAAATAGCGACTGTAAAGCGTATACCAAGTAATCTCATCTGTTATGAGCGACTTTCAGAAACTCCAGGAGCTTCAACAACTTCAGGAAAACAATTCTTGGGAAAGTTACCAGAGAAGAAATGTTCAGATATCTACAAGCAAACAAATGCAACTATAAGACAAAATTGTATGTCATGTCTTCGAACAGTAGATCAAGAGAATTCTAAACTAGGCAGTGCTACAACTACCCATGAAGCACCACAGCCACTTGTGACCTATCAATATCTTCTGACTTCAGAAAAAGAAAGAGCAAAATGTCCATTATGTTCAACTGTGCATGTTCCAGATCAACAAGGAACAGGTGTCATTGAGGGACACTACTGGCTGTGTGGATATCGAGTATACTTATCCCTACCAGAGGAGTGGATAGGACTTTGTGCTTTAGTCCAACTGCATGGTGGTGCCATTATTTTACCACATCGATCAATGGAGAATCAACAACGGACAAAAAGAGACTTAATCAACTTCCTGAGAGAGAGCCCAGTGCCAAAGAATCATCACATATGGACTATTGCTGAGAAGCTTGTGGCTGCTTTCCTTCCAGCACTGGGAATGGAATCACTGATGGAAGAAGTGGAAATCACCAGATATGAGCTGTCTTCATTTATCAACACAACGAAAATCATGATGGAGGGAATCAGAGAGGAACTGCGAGGAATAAGACTTACTGCTCTCCAGAATCGGATGGTTTTGGATCAACTCACTGCAGCGCAAGGAGGTGTTTGTGTTATGGTAGGAGAGACTTGTTGTACCTACATACCAGACAATGACGCGGATGGACATCTTATCGAACAAGGAATAGAGAATATTACATTGTTGTCTACAATGATTGCAAAGAATGAAGTGAACACAGACTCTTCCATTTGGAACTGGTTTAACAGCATATTCCCTAATCTGCATAACATATTGATGTTTGCTGCGTGTATTATATCACCAATTCTGATATTGTTATGTTGTTGGCCTTGCATAATGCATGCATGTAAGAGAGTTATTCCATCTGGTCCTCATCATCAGATGATGGTCTATTCAGTCAGTGATGATCAACTCTTTGCAATTGATCAACTCTTTGCAGTTGAGTAAGAAAAGTTACTAAAGTAATTGGTTAAAAGCAGGTGTTATCCGTGTTACGAGATGACCAAGATGGGTCAGTTGGATTTTTATCTTTTATAGCTTGCATTCATACCTACAATAAGTATAATCATTGATATTGATTCATTTTGCTCATGCAGATATATTTTCTTTGTAGTAGATATTCCTCTTACATTAGTAGACTTAATCATGTGTGGGACTCTTATGGAGCCCCAAAGGGGGGAATATATTGTGCATAATTCTGATCATTTTGTGTCATTTTGTGCATATGTGCACTTTTGGGCTCTGTTGTACATCCCACTTATAAGAAGTATTCATAGGAATGATATTACCATAGATGTGTTAATAATCAGACCAATGATTGAGTGTTACAAGTGAATATATGAAGATGATTTGATGATTTAATGATATAATCAGTATACTTAAGCATTGATTGAGTGTTGTTTGAACTATAAGTATATTTTTAATCGTTTTAACCAAGTATAGAACACATTTCAGCAATACAAAATTCAGTGATGTCTTTGAGATCTGTTTGAGGCCTGACCTAGATAAAGTTCAAAAGGTTGAACATGTAGTTCACTTTGTGGCCTGAAAACTGGTACCAACAGGAAAACTTATTTTTAAAAACCAAGTAAAGGTCGACATTCCACTATTAGATACAAACCTTGTTGCCTAGAAAATAATAGTGGCAGACGAGAATGATTGGATAATAAAAAATAAAAGGTAAAGGGAATTTCCTGATTGGTTTAGGAAAGCACCTCCTTTCCTAAGTTTCACTATAACTACAGGCTGGAAAACACTAAGTTTTCAGATGACTTGGGACATCTCCTTTGTTTGACCTGATCAAATAAAGTTAACTCCTTGACTCCTGAACCTTCTTTGTCTGAGAGATTTTTTGAACTTCAAGATCGACTTCTACCACATCAATCCCCATCTCTCTTCGATGCGCATCGTGACATTTTTGCATCGCGAAATATCGTAGTACGAAGTATCGTTACACCCCTATCTGTTTGAGGTCTTTTACGCCTCCCACAGTGAGGTGGCGGTTTCTAATACGCGTCAATATCTTCTACAGCAGGTATAATGCAGATTTAATTTCTGCATTTCAAGCTTTGAGATTCATCCGGCCACACTTGTATGATAATGATAATAATGAAATCATCAGTCAACTGTGCCACGCTCATAAAAGTTTAATAGAGGCCACGGGAAGAGCTCGTCCTTATCGGTCATATGCAGTGAATGGAAAAACAAATTCAAACTCTGCGTTAAAAAGCCCGAGAGTTGTTTTTTGGCGTGATTTTTTTCTAGAACTAGAGGTCTAGGAGCCATACGTTAGGGATGAGCAGGGCAAATAACATTTTTGAGATTGGAAAAGTTATAGGAGAGGGACAATCTGTGGAGATGTAAAGGGTTTACGACGTGTTTAACAGCAGTGAAGCAGCTGTGTGAACGTTCTAGTGATTTTTTATGTCTTTTGAGGATCTTATGCGCTGCCAAACAAGGCTGAAATGTAATCGGATTACTTTCAGAGTCCTTCAAGGTCACATACGTATATACACAAAGTCAATTAAGAAGAAATATTAAAAAACAACTAGTATTTATTAAGGGTTTGGTTTAAGAAAATGTCATTTAGTTGTAACCTTTGATAAAGAAAGTGTTTTTGTAGCTGGAAGGCATAGTTTGCACTGTACAACCAGGTTGTTTGCATTTTCTTCTTTGAAAACAAAAGAGCTGCGAATGTAGACGTGTTATTTGCGCGTGCGCCACCGTCATCACAGACAACAGAACCAGGAACTAAGCAGCGCTCAAAAATAAGTGTTATGCCAAAATACTGATTTATTTAGTTTAAATGAAACCATTGTAAACCTAAAAGTATTTACATTTTTACAAAATGTTTTTATGTAGGCCTAACTGTAACGTATTACAGTTACTAGTTTTTTGTATCTTCATTACATAACGCCGTTACATGTATTCTGTTACTGCTCAACCCTGAATACGACATACATGCTTGACTTCTAAAACAGCTTTTTTCATTTATTATTTATTTCATTTTGCTAATTGAGTATTCTGCATGAAGTTGACAAATTTTAAATGTCTGAAAAGAACTAAACAATAGTTCCAAACAATGAAAATAATACTTTTGTAATGATTTTATAGACAAGTCAAAAGGAGCATATTTCTGATTTAGTTTTGATGAGGGCATCTGAGCTGAAACCTAAAAAACGGCATCAAAAATAAGCTCCCCATTGTGACCTCACAAGCAGTGTGTGATTGGTCGGCCTGTGAGTCAGTGACTCATCTCTCATAAATCTGATTGGACGTCTGCAGTGTGTAGAGCAGCAGAGCGCCCATTCGGAAAAGTGCAGCTTCACAGATGAATGATAAAATATCTCTTTCTCCCCTCAGGTGAACACCTCAGCTATACTCTAAATCTAATACAACACTCATTAATAGACTTCAGAAACCTGAGGAGTGATAACAGGAAAGAAATGGAGAGAATAATTCACCCAAAAAGAAAAACGGTCATTATTGACTCACCCTTATACAAAATCATATGAAAGGGAACCGCACAACTAAAGAATCAAATCGTTCAATCTGAAGCGAATCGGATCAACCATTTGAAAATAACCATTTCTGTAGTAAACCGATTCATAAGTAAAAAAGACTAATGACACTTACGGGTTCCACAGCAAGGGGAACGCATCTCTCTCCTCCTGCGTGTACTCGCTGAGCTTGCGAGGAATCTTTCTGGGTTGAGGAAGTTCCTCTGTCAGGTTCTTCAAAATATCCTCAGGAATAACCTGACACAGGACAAACAGCATACATCAGAGACAACCCTTTCTAACAGATTACCCTAAAACCATTTCTGATACGCTGAGGTCATTCAGCAGCAGGATATTGTTATATGTTATATTTTAAGCAGTTATAGAAGACATGTCAAATTGCATTATTTATAGACATAATTGAACACATCCCGTCCTCCAACGGCTAGAGAAGAAACAGGGAAAACATTCATCAAACCCGCTGACATGCGTTTGCTTTCCAAACATGTCATGTTTTGGATAAAACATCGATGAGCATAAATCAGAGCATCGACTGTAAGCTTACATCATCTGGGAAGATGTGAAGCCGTTGCATCATGGTCCTTCTGGTGAGGTTTTTGGGGAGCATGCCGTAAACTGCCAGTTTAATGATCTGTGACCCAAAAAAAGTTAAGTATTAAATAACACAGAGATTTGGCCACTACTTGTGTCAATATATCTCATGAAATGTATAAGAAAGAGAGATTTCTGCTAAGAAACCCTGCCACAAATATCACAATCCACATTCTGCTTGTGTGTTTTTACAGTTTACACAAGAATAAAACAGAGCATGATGTGTCTGTGGTGTTATTTGTATACGATTAAAAAGTAAAGAGTGAATCATGCCCCTGTCAAATTTGAAATTCAAATACACAGAGCAAAAAACCTCTGTCACTTTTCTCCAAACGCCATTTAAATGAGGTAAACATTAAAAGAATGAATATCAGTCCCTTTGCATATACCACCACGGCAACTGAATACATGAGCAGCGAGGCATTTTAAAGCACAAAGTCTCCTCGCCTACAACACGCCAAACCAACCACATCACTCTTTCATCAGAACGCTCTCCGGCATTAATCAGGATTATTTTGGGGAGGTGAATGCTTGATAGATGAAAGCTGTCTGAAGGCACGATCAGTCCTCACAACTGCCACCTTCCTCCGATCATTATCCACAATTATCGCTGATACAGTCCCCCCTGCACTGGAATAACTCAGCCTGAGTCAAACATTCATCTTATTAATGACCGGGAATGAGACACAAGACCAGAGAGGGGAGGCAGGCTGAATCTGTTTTTTTCTGGGCCACGGAACGGCATTTACGTGGTTGTCTACTTCTCCACTCGTTATGTCCCGGCCCTGCCCGCAGGAACAGACCGATTCAGGGTCAAGTGTTTGCGTGCCTGGACTTTGGATGGATTCTAAATAATAAGGCGCTGCTCGACTGTCACTGTGCAAAGTAACAGTCAAGGTTGTTGGGTGTAGGAGGGGTTAAAGGGACAGTTCACCCAAAAATGAAAATCCTGTGACCATTTTCTCACCCTCAAGCTCTAAAACTGCGTAAAATTCATTGTTCTGTTGAACACAAAATATGGTATTTTCAACATTATGGGAAACTTAACAGTTCTGGGGCACCATTGACTACCATAGTAGTTTTTTTCCCTATAGTGTCCCAGAACTTTATGGATAAACATTCTTCTAAATATCATTTTGTGTTGAGTAGAACAACTAAATTTAGCCCAAGTAGGGGGTGAGTAAATGGTGACAGAATTTTTTGCGCAAACTATCCCTTTAAGAACAGTTAGAAATGTGACATGCTCTGCTTCTCTATAATTCAACAAGATAGCAGCGAAATTTGTGTCCAATTTTATAATAACCAAAAAGATTTTTTCACTTATACATATACAGATATATTCATGGAATACACATCTATATATAATATATATTTATTCTATATCAAAAATATATTATACATAGACCGCTTTGGAAAACGTAAACAACGCTGGTTCAGGAGAACACTGTGTTTTAGTTTTTTTAACACTACACAAACGTTTGAACAAAATACAACCAACAGAACGTTTATAACCAAATCAAAATGTTAAGTAGATATCTTCAAGATTTACTTACATAAGAAAGACAAAAAATAAATATGAAACCGGAAGTGCTTCTGGACCAGTGTTTACATCTTGTGGAATACTATTTCCCTACGAAACGGGTGGGGGGGTTATATTGCGGAGTGAAAGAAATGACTGGTCACTGACATGGCAGAAGCCAGACTCGAATGTTTGTCACCTACATGATCGCAATGGTTTACATGTAGACAGAGCACTTAAAGCCATTTCTGTTGTTTGATCACCAGATGGTATTTTGTTATTCTCTAACACATGAGCGTGAGATTCACAGTGCACAGTGGTTGACAGTTTTTTTTTAATCCAGGCGTGTAAACAGCTGGTTTCACTTTGCAGAGGTGTATATTGGATGGGGACAGCACAGGACCAACAGACAGGAAAGACTTTTATTTTAATAATGTAGAGGTATTTTAGTTTTGAGAATCCCTTAAAAACAATTTCTAAGTTGTGTGAAGGATGAGCTGTGAAAAAGTAGCAGAGATAAGCAAGAACATTAAAGAGAGCGGAAGCGTTATAAAAACAGGCTGAAATACAGATTCAGCATTAATTATGCAAATCACATGTCTTGCTGATTGTGAAAGAGTATTTTGCTTTGCAATTGGCATTATCTCAAATTACTCAAAAACATTCGAGCATAATTTACATAAATTAATACATTCAAGTATACTGTCACCTCCAAGGTGCAGTGCAATTCTATTATTTAATAATTAAATACAAACAGGTCTGTGACGCTGACAGGCTTGTGAGTGATGTGTGGATGGTAGAAATTGCCACGAAATCCAATTCGTTACAGAGAAATATGAATTTCCGGTTCAAAAAACAAATTCAGAGATGAATACTTACAGCTGTCGGGTCTTTTTTGTGCATTTGGGCTGCGGTGAGTTGTTTAAAACCTCCCGGATAACTGAGATGAAAAGGGAAGATATTAGCAGCACATTCTTTCAATTACATGCATCACGCATATCGTAAGTCAAGTGATTCCTATCTGAAATTTCCTCTCCCTGTCAAGCAGAGCGGAGGCCATAATAAATGACTAGAGCTTGCTCTATCTTCTCATAAGCTTGAGTATGAAAGCAAAAAAAATCAAGTTTACCCAGTGTGAGACGAATACACTTTCTGTTCCCATTTGTTTCCAGAGAAGGCGATGTGTCTAGTGTTCATGACCACCACATGATCTCCAATATCACCTGAGAAACAGACACAAGGTCATAATTAAGTCAACATGCTTAACTTCTCTCCCACTGCTCCCCGCAGAGGAACATATAGTTCCTTGTGATTATTCCAAATGAATCACACGACATACACCTCATGACTCAAGACCCAAAATCATTGATGAAGTGCTGATGGCAGTTGTATTATTTTATTACTATGAACACACATATAAAAAATGAGATGGATAAACCAAATATAACATTAATTAATGTATTTATTTAGTACATGCACACACACACACATTTGTAACTGGTATGAAGTCCTACATTTAAGCCATTAAACGCATCCCATCCTTCATCCCGCCTGGCAGAACTGCACAAGCCTGGAATTTTCATCTCTTGGCCTGCTTTGCTTATTCATTTATCAGAGTGAGCATTTCATTAAAAACTCTCAGCATGTCTCAGGAAGTCAGCATCATCTGCTGGGTCTGAGGTGATGTTCGCTTCTGTGAGAGCACGCAGTTCCAGACGGATGTATTAATGGCACAGCCTGTCCAAGCCAGGAGTAATGGCATCTTATGTCTCACCGGAATATACCATAAAATTGGCTTTACACATTCAAATCAAGGAATAGGATATATTTCCTGCCAATAAGTTGTGAAAGAATACATTGTGATTCATAGAATTGTTATTAAAATTTCAAAAAGAAAATCCTGATTAAAGATACAGCCTTTCATGTATTATTTTGCTATTCACATTTTTATGGTGATCACAGCTAGCCTGTACAAATTACATTATGCAGCATAGAAGCCATTTTAACATTCTTTATAAGCCCTAAAAACCGTAACAGACTCATAAAGTAGCTCAGTTACATTAGACAATAACAGTATGGTTTAAAGGTACACATGTACCAAAATAAAAATGGATCACAACTTTAAGGTTGGTCTTAACTGAGTATTTAAACTGTGATCTACTTCCATCTTGTGGCCATTAGGCAACTACACATTTTACATGATCCCAAATGAATGTTGTTCTGTTCTGCCTGAGGTTAGGGAAAAGGAGAGTCGCACGTGTGAATGATTTTGTTTACTCACTCAGTGGATGGTAAATGGGTTTATGTTTTCCTTGAAGTCTCACTGCACACATAGTGGCAATCTTCCCTGGAGGCTGTAGCCTGGCGTCTATAAGTAACCACGATCTTGCGAAAGTCGCCCATTGCTTATTAAAAAAAAAGAAATATTGCAATTTAACAGACGTTTGTGATGACATTAGCAGTGGGTGTTACGTACTGTAGAAGTCGCTTCACCTGTCACAACTGATGCATTGCATTGACAACATATTTTCGTAAAAGGCTGTTGAACACTACAATAACTATGTATATTATTCAAATAAAATACTCTAGACCCAAACATACGAGTTCAGGCATTATATTTTTTCTGACATTGATCGTAAGCTTTTTTGTACGAGTTTTAACAGTAAGATGATGTTAAACATCGCTTGACAAAATAATGTTTTAATAAATGACACAGAACCAGTATGATCATGCCGTAATATATAAACAATAATACATTAACGTTACCTGAGCTGATCTTGAAAAACTAGACATTTTACATGAACATTTGAAAGATTTGACCTCAATGTGGCTCTTTCGGTACAGCAGCAATTTTCTTCCCCCAAACAACAGCTGAAAAGAAAACAGTTCCGGTATCAATAAACATACGTTTATTCTCAATTATTCGACTGATAACATTGCATTAATTAAAAATGATCCTTTTAACGACCTAATAATAAAAGACAATGCTAAAATTCATGTTTATAAACAAAAACCTGTATTATGTTTCAATCTGTTCCCACCGACTGTATTGCACGCTAGCGTAGGCGTCATCGGACCACGTCACTGTCGTACGTCAGTGTCGGTCGTAAACGCGCGTAAATTTGTTTCGTGGATCAGTGTGTGTCGTCCTAAACGAATCAACATTATTTTACATGAACCCAACAGCAAACAGTCATGGACAGATACGTGCTTGTTATTGTAGTCAACCTAGAGTCGAAGAAAGAAAGCGCCTTTAACGGTAAGCGGGGTCTTTGGCGATTAAGTACATGTACACTGTGTGTTTCTATTCTGCCTTGACTTCATTGTATTGTACAGCAATTGATGCAGCCAAAAGATGGTGCGATAACCTCAAAGACATTGCAGGCTCAAGCCTAACGCGGATTTCTGCATTTCCAGGTTGGTGTACTAAATACAACCCTATTTGCTTTCCTCCACAGCTGTCTAATTCTGCCACTAGTTTTGAATTATGTAAATGTTGTTTCTGTTGAATGAAATCTGTTTAGCTTGCTCTCTGAGTGGTTGTCCAGCCCCGCAGAAATGGTACTTTGCCATTCAAGCCACGTATGGTACAGCACAGGTAACTACAGCAGTATACTTATGTACTCTGTACAGGAACATCTTGCTTTTATAAGTGTATGTGATCCCTCGTGTGTGTATATTTCCAGTGGTGCAGCTCAGAGTGGGAGGAATTGTGCTCCCAGCGCAGTGACAGTGAGGCATCTGAGCCATCTGCTCTAGAAAACTGCATCACTGCCCTCCAGGAACAAGAGGAGGATAGTGCATTGGCGGAAAAGCCATCCCACGCAGAGTGAGAGATGCTTACTGTTTCTCCTTAATCTCAAACACACTCGGGCCAAAGAATGAATTATATTTTCAGCTCAACTGAAAGCTGTAACTCAACTGATAAAGGATTTTGTTCCAATGGCCATGCATTGGATTTCCCAGAGAACATGCATACTATACTTTACATTTACATTTATGCATTTGGAAGATGCTTTTATCCAAAGCGACTTACATTGCATTATACTATACATCTGTTTCTGAGTATGTGCAATCCCTGGGATGGAACCCATGACCTTAGCATTGCTAGCACCATGCTCTAACCACTGAGCTACAGGAAAGCTATTTGCACTTTGGATCAAAGTGTCTGCATAAATGTAAATAATGTCACCGATGAGTTGATTTACATTTTACATGTATGCATTTGTCACATGCTTATATCCAAAGCGACTTAGAGCATTGAAGCTATACATTTTATCTGTGTGTTCCCTGGATATCGAACCCACAGCTTTTCTGATTATTGACAATGTTTTTTTATGTTCTTATTTACTTTGTTTGATTTTTGACTGTCATGGCAGACTCTTTGAGGAGGCGGCTGAAGTTCTTCATCAGGTAGCAGACAAACTTCCTCCTCCAGGTACCATTGTAGAGCAATAACTGGTTTATAAAACATTGTAATGATAGTGTGTCTTTTCACATTTAATGCGATAGTTCATATTGAAGTTAGTATTTTGTGTTGTGCTCACCTTTGTTGTTCTGACCTCATGTTATATTCTTTATCCCATGTAAGACCCAATGAGAAGTTATGCATAAAGTATGAACTCTATATATTCTATATACTTCTCCAAGAAAAGTTGATAGTAGGATCTTTAAAGACGAAAAAGTTTCAGGAAAGTAGTCAATGTGATTTGTGCATTATATTCCAAGCTAAAAAACGGTTGTTTTGTAACTGTATTGATGTGATGTTTCAGGGAAGTCTTTACTGGATGTGATAGTGCTGTGTGTGGATGAGCAGGCGGGGTTGAAGGATATGTTGCCTCTGATTGGCTCTTTGAAGCACATGCAGGCGTGGCACTCTGCACAAATGACTATGGTCACAGAGCACAGAGCTGGGTAAAATCTAAAGCTTTCCAGGAATATACTTGCCATCACTGTTGTGGTTATGCCTGTAAACCTGTTTTTATTTACAACTTTTCTGTTTCTCTTGTTTCTGCGCTGTAAAGGTGGCAGAAAGCGGCCAAATACCTGAACGCCTGCATGTGTTCTCCCTCTATGATTGACAGCTGTGTGGATGGCACTGAGATCTGGAGAGGAGGACTCCATATCAGAGAGAAAAAGGTGCATTATTACCGCCATGGAATTAATTTGTCTGTTTAATGCTTGTGTACAATAAAATGAATAGCATCTGAGGTTAAAGTACATGAGGTTAAAGGGGTAGTTCACCTAAAAATGGAATCATTTATTCACCCACAGGTTGTTCCAAACCTGTATAAATTTCGTTGTTCTGCTAAACACAAAGGACAGATCCCATTCCCCTTTTACTGACATAGTATAGGGAAAATAAATACTGTGGTAGTCAATGGGGGATGAGATCTTTTTGGTTACTGACATTCTTCCAAATATCTACCTTTGTGTTCAGCAGAACAAATCAATTTACTCAAAGGGTATTTTCATTTTTGGATGAACTTTTCCTTTAAAGGTCAAGGATTTTTAACTAGAATTTCTTTTTACCACCAGATGGCGCACTGTTGTAAGAAATTGTCTAAGTGAAATACAGTGGGAGTGATTGATTTGCAAAACTATGAAGACATGATGTAAAGGCTTAGTAAGCATCAAAGATTTTAAGTAAACGATTGCATTCAGGGAAATTCTGAGTAGGGCAATCTGATGCGTCAATGAAGAGAGAGCTACTCACACGGTTGATGGTATTTAAGACCAGCAAAGATCTGAGGTCATGTGTTGCACTTGGGTCAGCCTCAGGTGAATTATAGTTACAGGTTAGAGGTCTTAAATAAACAAGAACAGTCCTTTAAGGCTTTTAAAAAGCGTCCAAAGCATTCATGGTCAGTGTTTTGAGTACATGCATCTTTCATGGTCATTCTATTTCCTGGTCACTACAAAGGCAGCGAGATGCTGCTAAGAGTCTCTTTGTTCCATACTAAATGGCGTTTTTGTGTACGCTTTTCAGTTTGTTTCCGAGCTCAGGTTTGATGGTTTCTGTTTGAGAGCTCAGAGGAGAAATCACTGGAAAGATCTGCTGTTTCCTCATACAGACCCACAATGCCAAATTGATCATAAACTACAGAATGAGGTGAGCCACTTCGTTCTGCTTCATTACCAATACACACCGGGGAAAGTTTTTTTTGACACAAACATTATTACTCGATTCTACTACGACTTTTCATTGTTTTAATTTAGGGTACAGGTAAAAAAGACTTGTTTTACCAAAGCAAAATCAAAACAACATTTGATCCGGCTTAAATGGACCAGGGGTGCACGGATGTTCACCACATACTTTATTTTACTCCAGTCAAAAACCACCATTCTTAAAACACATTAGAGACTCATTAGGGAACCCATAGCTCAAATATTTCTCTTTCAGGTTTGAGGATTACAAACGGAATGGTTCTCTATTAATCCAGCAAGTCGTGGCATAGCTTTGCTCAGCAATCATAAAAAGTAACACAAAGTGCTTTCAACCTGTACATATTATGAGTATGTGTGAACCTAACACTTTACAGCACTTCACATTTAAAGGTGCTGAGTGTGATTTTTAGCGGCATCTAGGTTCGCTTCTTTCCTGAATGAGATGACGTATTTACGAAATGCGTTCTGTAGAGCATTACATCTGTTTAGGGCTGCTGTAGAAACAACATGGTGACATGTCAACGACCAGCTTTGTATGTAGATAGAAATAGCTCATTCTAAGGTCATAAAAACAACGCTTCATTATGTACGGCCTTTATACTCATCGGAGCACATTTCTGTCAATAGATCCTCCAAAAAACTACACACTGGTCCTTTAAATGGTGTAAAACAGTTCTGCTCACTAATAGGCCTCATATGAACTTACACAATTGACATTACATGATCTGATTCGACAAACTTGTTCATATTTCTCTAAACTGTTAACATCATTCCCAGCCCATAATTCCAACAGGAGTTTTTAAAACTACTTAAAACGTAGCTTTTCATTACTTTCAATATATTGCATCTCGCTCGCCTTTTCTGTGGTCAGACGCCACTGAATAATGGAGCAGATCTCTTCAGATTGACTTACTCTTTCTGAGCTCTGCTTCTCTTTTATGGAAGCCGAAAGAGCTGATAAAGGAAGTGGAAGTGTTGCCAGATGCCTCTCAGTCTCTCTCAGATTCCAGCCCAACAGCTCGGCTTTAGTCCTGTCCGAGCACAAAGCTGATTTTGTTCTGCCACTCAGTGGCACAAGCACCCAGCAGCCCCCAAAACAGATTTCGCTGTTCCTCTCCTAATGCAAATAAGCCGTAAAAAAACTCATGTTTTTATTTGCCAGCCACTGTCACCGCCAATAACACTTTTAACGGTCAGTTAGCATGTAGGTGTTTTAACTACTTGGTCGTATTTTGCTCTTGTTTTCTTACAGACCTTCTTTTCATTTGATGATGATGATCCATGACTGTGTATTTGTGTTTCCTGTGTTTATTAGGTGTTTCACTGTTACCAGCCTGTGTTGGAACTGATTCAGCTGATCAGAGTCACGGATCTCCCGATTCACCTGCGTTCCAGCACAGAGTTTGAACTGTATCTTTATCAAGAGATTAAACGGTTTATCCACAACAGTAGCAGTTTGTCAAAGAATGCAAAAACCTGCCCAATACTAAAAGATTTTTGCTTAACTCTGATTGATGCGATAAATAATGATGCGTTTTGAGTCGACCTTTTATATGGCAGTCCGGGCGAGAAAATCAAACAAAAAACGCTAGAGGAGATTGACAATCTGAAGTGTCCACTTATGCGTAAACGATCAGGCCAATCAGAACGGATATGCAAATGAGGCAATGTTATTTGTTTCGGTCAACAATGCATCTGAAAAAAAACTACATTTACAAATGTATTCATAAAGAATTCTTTCTCAGAGGTACTGTCTGTAGATGGTAGCGTTTGATTTATTTGCATCGTTCTCTATATTGACAAGTGTTGGGTCGACGATGGGGAAGATTTTAAAGAGTTGATACTTGTCAAAACTATATAAAAATTTTTTTTTCGTAGGCATGAAACGGAAGTGGCGATTGTCTCTTCCGTGTCGTGACGTATAGCCGAGTGAAACGTCTTCTGAAATGAGAACAAAAATGTAGGCCTGGAGTTGATTTCGTCCATTGAGAACTTATTGGAGCGTTGTCAATATTGCTAATTGCTAATCGGCATTATCTTTCCCCAGGCAGAAACGAGTCTCCGATAGCTCCGCCATCATGAGTTGTTAAAGAGATACTCAACCCAAAAATGAAAATTCGGTAATTTACTCGCCCTCAAGTTGTTCCAAACCTGTATACATTTCTTTGTTCGGTTGAACACAAAGAAAGATATTTGTAAGAATGTTAGCACCTGACAGTTTTGGGACACCATTGACTACCATATTTGTATACTTGGAAAGCCCTCGAGTGACTGGTAAAGAAACCGCACATCATATTCAGGCAGTCGGTCATGTGTATACCGTGTCAACTTTTGTCAGTGTCATACAGTGAACTGTGATTGGCAAGAACACATTTCTTGTGCGTTTGCAACGATTTATATTGTTAACTGTACTGTCACTTTCTCTTCTGTGTATTGTTTCACACCTTGACTTGATTCTACAGTGGATTGGCTACCAAATCCGTCAAAGCCAAGCTGCTCCTGGATCAGCTCTGCACGTTGCGTGGAGAGGTAGGCCTCCAAGTCTAACACGATCATCACCAATTATCTTACTCTGGTCAAATCCGCTTCCCTGCTGAGATGCAGCCAAAGCTATCAAAGTCCTCTGAGACAAAATGGAGCACTTTCATCCAACAACACATTGCAAACAGCTGGCACACTGGGCGACAGTAACGGGAACTGTTTCCTGTTGCAGGTGGGAGCTTTGTTTTCTCTGTCCTGTGTGATAAGCGCTGAGACTTTCCCATCGGCCTCTCAGATCAGCTCCTGCAAATGGAGAGACTTCATGTCCAAACGCCCCAAGGAGTTACTCGGTATGAACAGTGTTTAATGGAAGCGGCTTCATAGGGCGGCTAAATGTGCGTAATTGTACCTCGCACAGCATTCGTGTCTTTATTTCTCCAGTTAAAATTACACACTGACATTCATGTAACTTATTCCTGTATATTTGCTACTGTGTTATTAACTCTTCATCCCCCCAGTGCCTGACGTGGAGTTAAAAGGTGAGAGAGGCCGCTACCTCTTCTTGGTGCAGGGGGTGGAGTCAGGAGGCTGCACGGCACGATTGATACACACAGCCAATCAGATCAACGGAGCCGCTGCCTTAGCAACGCTCATCGCCCTTATCAGAGAAAAGGCTCCAGGTATGCATTTTTTTATGCGCGATTGATGTCCGCATGAATGTGTACAGGTGCAGCGGCATGCCTAGAGCAGATATTTGAGATCTGTTATAAATCAATGAGAGGGCCAATATGGTGTCTTCTGAAGGAAGTTGGATCTGGTGGCTTTCAGGAGCCTCATTCATTAGAGCCAGATTAAACCCATACGGCAGTCTCATCTATCACCGAAGCAGCTGAGGCCACCTGGACGTTGGCAAGATGAGATGGCAGAAGTCTGACTTTATTAGACCAGAACTGCAACGTCCCCAATGTTTCTAATGTAGAACAAATCACGATTTTGTTTATATTCATTTGTAAATGCTGGATTGAGTTATACAATGCACTGAAAGTATGTACTGTTTTTGTTATGGAAAAGTATATACAGTACATTGTAGTGCACAGCAAAAGTGGAAGTTGTTGCCATTAACAGTCGCACACAGCTTTATGTATTTCAGTATTTATTAATAGATTATTTCTTGTGTAATGTTTACTGTTTACTTATATACTTCATAAATTCAAGGACACATCAGTTATTTCATTTTTATTAGTGCAGTGTAGCGCCACTAAACTCCGCCCACTCGCTGTGAGTTGTGGGTAATGTCAGCCGTTTGAGTGTTCACGGATCTACATTTGAATTTTCACCAGAAATAGTAGACTATTGATACTCATTTCCGCATACTATAATTTGGTACATACTAATTTTAATTCAAGTACTATTTAGTATGCAAATTGCATACTTTGACAGTACATACTGATTTAGATTAAGTACCTACCTATCGACTGTTAAAACAGTACGTTCTATATAGTATAAGTGGGAGCAGTATAAATAGATTTCGGACATAATTCATCCGCCATGTTTTATTGTCATGTAACCCGTATGCTCTTTGACCTATGATGTATTAACATCAACCTGCGCGTAGGTGTTGGTAGAAACATCATTTTGTTACGAGAAATTAATTTATAGGTACTTAGATTTGAAAAACGGACACCCGCCTTAAAGTTTTCGGCTATTTTTATTTGAATGATACTGTTGCTCAGCTCCCGTGGAATCATGGGATAGAATAGTTTCCATCCAATGCACACTTACAAATCTTGGCGGAAGCAGTAGACCATCTGGGTTTTTCTCGCTTACTGTTATTTGCACGGTGAGGTTTCGGACAAACTATTCATGACTCATTCTAATTTTCGCTTACTGTATAGTATGTAAGTAGGCGATTTTAGACGCATGGACAGTCTCAGACTGTTACGCCATCATGTTTTCTTTCCAAACACAAACTGCTGTGTTTGTCAAAAAAACAACAGTTTGGTCAGTGTCATGGAATTATGGCATCACACTTTATCAGGGTAAAACACTGGAGTGAGCATTTTTAGCATGCTGTGCAAGTGTTTTTTTTTTTGCGCGAAAATTATGATTAAATGTTCAGCAGTTTCTACAAAGTAAACAAACTCTTAACCATGATTTGCCTGTATCATCCTTACAATGTATACTAACCCCACCCACAAATGCTATTTTTATATCATAATTTACTCTCATGTCATTTCACACCTGTATGACTTTCTTTCCTGTGCAGAACACAAAAAAAGATATTTTGAAGAACGTTGGCAACCAAACAACGCTGTCCCCCATTGCCTTCCATTGTACAGACACAAAACCACAGAGACATTTCTCAAAATATCTTCTTTTGTGCTCCGCAAAAGAGTTACATGCAGGTTTTGAATAACATGAGGGTGAATAAACGATTACAAGATGTTTTATTATCCCTTTTATTTCCCTAGTTGTTAAGAAATTAAAGCACTATTTAGCATTTCAGATAACACCGTATTAATATTTTAAAGTAGTAAAGTAATATTCCTTCAGCTTACACTCCAGAAATCAGGTGGTCTGTGGTTCACACACATACTTCTGTAATGGCTCTTTGTACTGTGAGAGTGGCTGTAGTTAAATCCACCACTGGAGACCTTTTGTTGAGGTACATTACTGCTCAGGACGTGTGGGTTTGTTCAGAGCCTCCCGTAGAGCTGTGATGTTCAGTACAGCTCAGTGCTCTAGCTGTAACCAAGGACCACAGACCTCTAGTTCATGGTTGTTTGCTGAGAAATTTGTTGGTAAATGCTTGACATTTGCACAGGTACTGATGTCCTAAAGATGGTGTTGATCACAAGATGTTCTTTTGAAGCTGGTTAGTTCCTCTTTTAGGGATTACTTGCATCTGAATGCTTTCGCTCAGTCCTACATTTATATTTTATTTTCATTTGAGCAGCACAGCACATTTTAATGTTCTTGTATGAAATATGTCTCAGGTTAATGTGGAGAGACAACTATAAGCAATCCAGTTGAAGATTAATTCCAGAACAAAATCAGAATAAAATGTCCAAGATTTCAGTATTTGTTGTTAGATTTATACTGGACATTTTCGACAGCCTGCTCTCCTGATTCTCCTGGTCTCACGCTTGCATTTTCTTTCTGTCTGTCTGGTATTCTCCCCAGGGAACAGCGCTGCTGACTGGCTGCGTTCCCTGCCATGTATCCGTGGTGAGCAGCTCCTGCAGAGGGAGAGAAATCTGGCCAAGGTGCAGACCCTGGTCCTGAAGGAATGTTCCCGTAAGTGGTTTCCCAGGCAACGGAAAACCTTTCCCCACAACTTCCAAGTATTCACAATCACACGCTGTACTCAAGTAACCCCAGACCAGTAGATGGCCAATCATATTGCTTTAGTCACGCGTTATTAATCTCACATGAGCGCTTTAAAAATGTTGTCGTCTTTAAAAGGACAGTTCACCCAAAAATGTATTTATTCACCCTGGTGTCAATCAAATTCTGTAAATGACTCTATCTTCCATGGAAGACAAAGAAGATATTTTAGGAAATGTTTCATTGGTTTTGTGTCCATACAATGGAAGTCAGTGGGGGAGCCCGTGTTTGGGACCAACATTCTTCCAAATATCTTCTTTTGTGTTCTGCAGAAGAAAAAAAGTCATACAGGTTTGGAATGATAAAAGGGGGGTTAAATGATGAAAGAATTCTCATTTTGGGTGAATTTATTGTGGTAGCAGATTTACGATGCAAAATTATTGCTGGTATGTCACTGTGAATCTAAAAGGTTTAAAACAAAACAGAAGAAAAGGTTATATGATTTGTAAGAAACTGAAACATTTTATGATGTATATCTTATATGTGACCAGGGCGACGAGAAGAAGCCCAGAAACCTGCCGCCGTTCCTGTGAATGAACTGAAGGCTCTATTGAGTCTGGCCCGTGAGCAGTATCTTCAGATGCATGACTCCACACTACCAAGAGCCTCTGAGTGCACATCCCTGGAGAAAGAGAATAAGAGCTCCACTTCCAACACTAAAGGTGAGATGCGGTGTTAATGCATTATGTTCAGGTTGGACGTTAGATTAAAACTAAAATAGAAGATAATGTGCATATAACAAGGTATACGGTTTAAATCGGACAAGCTTTACAAAAAGGTTGTATTTGTAAATTATGCATTAGCAGGATAGCAATTTCAGCATTTACAAATACATTTTAAAATCAAACGTTGTAACTGTTAACGTTCGTTAATGCACCGTGAACTAACATGAAAAACTGTATTGACTAACATGAAAAAGTTGAATACATGCTGAAAACTATGTTGCTCATTGTTATGTTAACAAACACAACCTTATTAAAGTATTGTTTATTTGTGATTGTTTCCAGTGATCTAAACTTGCTGATCTTTCTAACAGTGACATCTTCATCCAACGATGGGAAACGCACATATTGGCCAGAAAGAAGCGTCCTACAAAACTACGAGAACACACAGAGAGCCCGACAAAGATCCAGGTAAACAAACACTTTCCATTGAATAGTATTCTTTAAAAACTTACAGCAATCCTTTCTTTGTTCAGCTCATGACATTGTATGTACCGTTTCTTATTTTGTACACCGATTAATGATACCCTATCATTTCAAAGCAGAGCTCCAGTATATTGACAGTGAGAGAGTACAGGTTTAGAGTTAAAAGAACAGTTCACCCACAAATGAAAGTTCTGCCATGATTTACTCAACCTCAAGTTGTTCCAAAGCTGTTGAATTTCAATTGAAGCTATTTGGAAAAATGTTAGCAACTGACAGTTCACGGCCACCATTGACTACCTCAATGGTAGAAGTGCCCCAGAAATCTGAGTTTCATTCATCCAAGTAATTTGCATTGTGTTTAACCAAACAAAGACATTTATACAGGTTTGGAACAACTAGAAGGTGAGAAATTCATGACAGAATTTCTATTTTTGGGTGAACTATCCCCCTAAATTCAGTGTCCGCCACAGGTGCAGGCTCTTCAGCAGTGCTTCCTCTGAGAGTCTGATGGGACCTAAAGACGGTCAGAGGGGAAGCAGCACGCTGCTGGATGCCAGAGAGCTGCTGAAACACTTCACTCCTGATGGACAGCCCACGGGAGAACTCCAGCCGCTGACTGTGCTCAGAGGGTCGGTCACACACACACACACGCACGCACGCACACACACACACGCACACACACACACGCGCACACACACGCGCACACACACACACACAGCGTCAGAATGATGATGTGTTCTAATGACTTTCTTCATTTATTGAAACTGCAATTGGAGTCCCTGATGGCAGCTCACATGTGCATAAAGTTTTAAACGGCACATTTATCATTCAAGCTCCAAAGCAGCGTTGTTACTTTCTACTTGTACTGTAATCTTACAGGAATAGTTCATTCAGAAATAAAAAACAACTAGTCATATGGTGATTTATTTAAATGAATGTTTATTGTTGTATTGTTTTACCAACTGAATGTGTTTTGTTTTGTTGTTCGTGTTTAGGGAACATGTGTTTCAGTTGTCTCCTGATCTAACACCCAGGAAGATTACCGAGCTCTCATTCTCAAAGGTGGCCAAATCTCACTACCACGGAATCGAGTATGTGTTGTAAAATCCATCCAGTGTTTTTTTCTGACAAGATCACATTTCATCTCAATAATACTTCCTGTCTTGATCTTTTCCCTCTGCGTGTCTTCAGGTTATGTCTGGATGAGCATAAGGCTCTCGAACGAGATCGTGGCTTTGTTAAGCTGCAGTCTCGTCTCATAAGATACGAGACCCAGAGTACATGCTGTAAGGATCCCTGTCCCGTGCCGTTTGCCCTCAGCCCCGCACCCTCCCCGGCCGTGCTCTCTGAACCGGGTAGCGTGCCTGATGGCGAGGCTCTGAACAGCGAGCCGTCCCGTCTGAAACGCCGGTCACGTGAAACAGACTCGCACCTCCAGCCACACAAGAGGTGAGAAGAGAACCCAGCATGAACAGGTGTAAAGATTCAGCTGTTTTTCTTAAGTGGTGGCCGCAGATGCTCCAGATCTTTTTATTTGTGTTCCTGTTTTGTCTTTACATATCGCTCTTGTTTATTCGTATCGGCTGGTATCCGAGCATGCTGGGTTTAAAATGGTCTGTATTTGTTTTGCAGTGCATCAAAAATAATAAGGAGCCCTCAGGGGCCAATCAGTACCGATGTTTTATTTACAGAGCATACTGTATGAGCATCTTATTTTTTAAATTGAATCATTGAACCTGTTGAGTCACCATAGGGTTTTTGTTATTTAAAGGAACAGTTCACCCACAAGTTAAAGGGATAGTTCACCCAAAAATGAAAATTCTGTCATCATTTACTTACCCTCAGGTTGTTTCAAACATGTTTAAATTTCGTTGTTCTGCTGAACACAAAGAAAGATATTTGTAAGAATGTTAGCAATTTTCAGTTCTGTGACATTATCCACTACCATATTGGGAGAAAATATTGTATCTTTTTTTGTTCCGTTGAATACAAAGTGAGATATTTTGAAGAATTTAGGAAAACAAACAGTTTAGGGCACCTTTGACTACCATTTGATTTTTCCTATTATGGTAGTCAATGATGTCACAGAATTGAAAATTGCTTGCATTCTTCCAAATATCTTTTTCTGTGTTCATCAGAACAAAGTAATTTAAACGGGTATGAAATGACATGAGGCTGAATAAATGATGACAGAATTTTCCTTTTTGGGTGAACTATCACTTTAAAATTCTGTCTTCATTTACTCACCCTCGAGTTGTTCCAAATCTATATACGTTTCTTTGTTCTATTGAACACAGAATGTATACAGATTTGGAACAACTCGGGTGTGTAAATGAAGACAGAAGTTTTATTTTTGGGTGAACTGTCCCTTTAAGCATCTTACTAAAACTAAAATATAGATCCAGTGCTGATCAGTGACTATTTTTATCAAATTGCTTTTATGTTTGCCATTTAAAGTATTTATAAATGTAGATTTACTTGTGATATCTGTAAATTGATAAACATTTATGCGTACGGTGCAAAACATTATGGATTGGTTTCTAATTTTCAATCAATTCTTATTAAAGGTTCCCAAGGCTATCATAAGTCATTCCTGCAACCTCAGCAAATCCTCATCTGTAGGCAACTAGATAACATCGATGATACATCACAGAGCTCCCAATGTGTCAAAAGAAAACAACATGAGACTCGAACCCACACACGAACCACTACGCCACAGCGTGTTTTAAATTAAATGCATTTGCTTTTTTCATCAATACACTGCATGAGAAATAATAAGGACATTTCACGGCCAATCGGTTTTGCTGATGTTCTTTAAATGAATCGGCCTCATGTTACAAGCCACTTTCTCACCAGCAGGACGTTCAATTAGACGCTCGAACTAATGTTTCTCCAGTTACTTTCATTTTGTGAAGCTGGTACTTCATTGATTTTTCCCCATGGGGCTCATTGTAGTTCTGCCAACTCATCATAGCCTTCATCTGGCCCCCCGCCCCATCATTTAACAAGCATTTAAATGCGCCACACGTCACTCGCGCTGAAATTGAATATAGATCTGCGTTTGGTGGCTTTGTCAAAAGGCGAAATGAGCACTGAATGAAAATGACTACGGTGCGCTGCTGTGAATGTCAACCGGTTGTTTCTTTTCTGAGTTTTGTGCTTAATTTAGAGGATCGTTCTAAATGAGCTGCACGTAAGTCTAGCCGTCACGGCTGTCGCAGATGTGTTGTCCGGACATGCTGAGATAGATTTTTGTATTAAATGGTAACCTACCGCGTAACTCTTGGCCACATTTTAAAGCCTTTCATCTGTTTGCCTCACTGTGTATTGACCACAGTGATGTCATCGGGAACATAAGTCTGGAAATGTAAGGATGATGTTTCTGGAACAGCAGTTTCCTATTACATCGGCTCAGACTGAGAGGGCAGGAACTGGGATTTCAAGGATGTTGAAATGAGCCTTCCAGTTCCCAAGTACACTGTCACGTCAGATCATTTTGATTATATTTGATGTGGGCTACAAAGCGGGATTTAAGGATTGATGTTCTCAGAAAAGCAACGTCTTACACCATCCACCACATCTTTTCAAAAATCCTCTTTTCTCATGCTTTTAGGTTTTGTAAATCGGAGAGCACTGAATCTCTGGGCGTTCACTCTAGTGGTTTGGGTGGCACGCACCCGGCTGCGGGGGCTCTACGGCAGCAGGCGGCCCACTCTCGCTCAAACACAGGGCAGACGAGACGTTCTGCTTCTGTTGCCGAGCTCTTACCAAGTCAAAAACTCAGCCAGACCCAGATCGAGTCCCGCTCCCAGAAACACAACAGGGTAATTATCAGGCCACTTGAATTGCGTTTTATTTAATCGTTTAACTTGATGTTGCAGTGCAAAAGTTTCATGACTGTGCACTATGAGTTGTCATCAGGTGTTTGTGGTTCTCAGATGCTGAGGGAGGTGGTGGATAAGACGCTCCATAAACACGGGATCAGCAGCCAGCACAAGTGCTTTGAAGCCTGCAGTCAGAGACTCTTTGACATATCAAAGTTTTATCTGAAGGTTTGTAAGAATCTTTCAGCCTCTCGCACCCTGCTGTCCTGCCTGTAGGACATCTTTGAAGCTCTGAAAATATCCCCCCCAAACGCTGCTGTGACTGATGTTATATGTAGATCATTGAGCCGTGACAGGAACAGAACTTTGTTTTAGGAAGTCGTTTCCGAAAGTGTCTTAAAAAGGCGTTTATTGTTTTTGTAACATTTTACTTCTTTCCCTAAAGTCCACTTATTTCAGTCAAGGTTTCTTGTACCCAAAAAAAAAATGGTTTAATTCAGTTTGACATTTGTCTTCTTTAGACACATCAGGGAGGCCAGAACATGCAGGAGACAGTTGGAGAGCAAACGTCTATAGCTCAGACACAAGTGCTGCCTGATTTGCGAGAATGCTTTTAACCGTAACGCTTCAGAAACTTGTGTTTGTTTTACAACAGGATCTGAAAACCTCACGTGGCCTTCATGAAGAAATGAAAAAAGCAGCCAGTAACAATGTCAAACAGGTAAAGCACACACACCCTTTCAGTCAACTGTACTGTAACTGTTTGTGACAACTGTGTGGACTTGATGTAAGGTGTCAAGGCGACCTCAACACTGTCATCTCCACCGATCTTAAAACCTTGATTCAGCAGATTACTAGCTAGAGCGTTTTATTTAACCACATGACGATGTGTTTGTCTGCATGTGTCTAGATGTGAATAGCATTGGTGTGAAAATGTTTTACACACTTTTTGTGTTCTCATCCACAGGTGATTGACTGGGTTGTGGAGAAATCGTCTAAAAGATGAACAGAAAAATTCTTCAGTGTTAAGCATCGAAGTAGAAGGCGATCCTGTGGTAGGAAGCAAGCGTGATCTTACAAAATGAGTGGATGTAGCTTGTAAAAAAGTTGTCATTTGTCTCCCCGGCCTCAGAAGTCCTTTTGTGCATAATTTACAGTTTTCTATTTTATTTTTATAATAATGTATTTGTTGTATGTGTTTGTATTAAAATGGTTATTTGATTATTTGTATGTTTCCTTTTGCATAAGAGCCAAACATAGCCACATGTTTTCTGAGAAACGCTGTTTGCATCATGAAAATCTGTCAGTGAGCGTGTCTGCCCATATCCCATTTCCGCAATCAAATCATCACTCAAGCATGAAATAAGGAACACATGAGGTTCTTTTATAAAGCCCATAATTCCCTCTGAGATGACCTCATGTTTTATTGTGTTTAGTCCTCTGCTGTTTTGACCATAGATGTGAGCTATGCTAAATAACTTATGCATGGATCATGGTTTGCCCCAAACTAATGGTATGATTGGGGTCAAAAGGTCACAGAGGTCTGAGGTCATAAAGAGTAACTCCTAAAACTATTACGAGCTGTTCCCTGTTACTCCCCATCTAGGGAAAGGTTGAGGGTGTCTCGTTTGGCAAAATCGCAGGACACATTCCAGTCCCACACAGGGCTATTGTTCTTGCTCCTGGGTGCCCAGGGGGTGATGGGAAAAGGGGGAGGGGTCGTATGTTACATTGGCAACACTGAGAGCCCTCGAAGGCAACATGCAATCTGAACCCGTTAGCTGCACATTGACAGTGCTGCTGTATTTCATTTAGTTGTAAACGATTTGTGTGACACATGCATCCATTTTTTTTTTCAAATAAACCGAATAGAGAAAAATAAAATTGTACATGACAATAATATGCTAAAGTCCTTAAACTTTTTGGTATAGGGACAAAGAACTTAAATGACTTTAAACGTCTTAGTTTTTTGCCTGTTTTATTGTATATTAATATACATTTCTATTAGCTTTTATTTATAGAATTTTCATGTTAATTTAAATCTTTTAATTTTTTAATTGTTAATTGTTTTCTGTTTTGCAGAATTTTATTTTTTGTTTATATTTGGTTTCATTTCATTACAGTTTTAGTGTTTATTTACTTTTTATTTATTATAATCATTTTAGTGGCTCAAACGTATTTCAGTTAATTGCTAAAGCAACATTTCTAATTTACGTTTATTTTTTTCAAATAATATTTAGGCCAGAAATGTTTTAATAGTTTTGTTGTTCTGGACTTGCCAGGTCTGCTGGAACACAATGGGATAGTCTAAAGATGACACAAAGACTCCAACAGGGGCCCTGCCGTCCCCAAATCCATAAAAACAACATCAAACTAGTGCTCTGGTAAACGGACAACAGAATCTAATTGTTGATTAACTGGGAACTTCTCAAGTGCCCCAATTTATAAGCGGACACTGACAGTCCTTTGTAGGCCTTTGTGTGTGAACAGTGACATGAAGTGGAAATCTTAACAATACTTGTGTGTGCATGCATGTACATTATGCAATGTGGACTCATCCGTCTGAGGAAAAACTCGACAAATGTGACAGTATTCCTAAAGATTTCATCACTTCCATAACTTTGCATTTAATTTCTGACATTCATATAAAAACAATCCACATTTTGTCAATGTGAAGTTGTTTTGCAATAATCACTTCTCTTAAAAATACAGGTTTGCAATAACATTGTGTAAAATAATTTTCATTTTTGGGTGAACTATTTCTTTAAAGCAAAACAAGGATTTACTTTACAATGTCACTTTACAAGGATAGCATTAAACAGTTTTTTAAATGCTTCAAAGTTCATAATTGTCTTCACACCAACACAACCCTTCACACATAACCACTATCATTTCAGGTCTGAACTGATAAATGTAGACATTTAAAACATGACCAATGTTGTAAGATACCCCCCTATACAAACAAACTGACACAAACAATATTAGGCTTCTATTATAATAAATCTAAATGATTTGAGATATAATTGGTTGAGGTCTTTATTCCCTTTCACAGCTCCAGGTAAAGATGCAGTTTTCTAGGTTTCAAGCTGGACCATTAGTTCCATAAGGGCCTTAGAAATGAAGAGACAAGAAATAGGTTAATATAAAACATGTAGAAATGTACAAAGCTGACCAGTAGATTACTTAGATTATTATTACGATTGTATGCTACTGGCACTAAAACATAATTATAAATCATAAAAAGTCAATCTTTTGTGTAACTGCCTGGGGTCATATTACAGTTGTCACTAAACTTACTTTCGCAAAGTCTCCATAGAAAAGCCCTGGCAATTCAGACGAATCTTCACCTCCTGATTGCAGCTTTGTTTCTTATTTTGCCAGTTTGAGCATTTTTGATGCTGTTTATTGCATATCAACCTTTATAACCAGAAAGCACCAAGCAGAGCATTACTACAGAGCCATTAACAAACCTGATAGCTGTTTTTAATGGAGTATAATCATTGTTATACAAATATTTTTTGTAAGAAACTCCTAAATTTAAGATGTTTATGATCTATGAGTCTACGCAGGGTTGAGGTAAAAAAAAAGATGCATTTATGAATCACAATTTTCAACTTTTGGTTTGGTTCTCATAAAAAGGCATTATGTGACATGGAATATTCATGCTTTTTTGTTGTTCTTCTTTTAAGATCTTTATGAAATATGCATGGAAAACACAGCCCAGTACATTCAGTGATAGGAAATCTATGATGTTAAACATAATACAAACCCTTGAAAAGTCATAATACAGGCTGGTCTTGTGTATGACCTCTGCAAGATCTTGATTCCCTCCTCCAATAAAATGTCTGCATTTATCCTACACGTGGATACAAATTATACAGATCAAAGGATTACAATTTAAGGAAATGCCTTATTTCGTACACACATTCATTCAAAGAATTCCATAACAATTTAAAGGAGGGCCATGTACTACAGACGGGGTACTTCATTTACTTTGCGAGGCTTTCTGCTATAGCAAAAAAATGCAATAGTTTTTGAATAACTTTTTTTACTAAATCTTTTTGTTTATATAAGGTTTGCAGTACTGTACCTCAAAGGCAAGTGACTTTCAATGTTTAAACAGGATAGTTCACTCAAAACTTTTAATTCTGTCATTCTGTCTAATTGTCATGTTATTCCAAGTCTGTAGGACTCTCCTCTGCAGAACACAAAATATATTCTATATAACAACTGTAAAGAAACTGCTTTGGTTCCCATTGAATTCTTGCGGAAGTCGATGGGATCTGAAAACATTGGGTACACCAAGATTCTTTAAAATAACTTATTTTGTATTCCTTTAGAAGAAACAGGTTTGGAATGTGGGTGAGTAGATGATGACAGAATCTTCCTTTTTGGGAGGACTATTCCTTTGAATGTAGGCTATGGCATTCTTAACAGCAGATATATTATAGAAACAGGACAGGGGTGATTTCAGATGTTTTTCTTACGCGAGTTCTGTTAGACTGGGGCAGTTCTGGGTGATTTGGAGGCTCCAGACAGTCCACAATGTACTTAGACAGTCCACTTTCATTTTCATCTTTTTCAGTTTAGAGACAGAACAGAGAACAGACATCAATGCATCTGAATCCCTCTGGTGAAGTATCTGAAAAAGTTTGATCCAGTCGATGTTGATTATCTCTGAGCGTGGAAAGGTGAGACCGAGTGTCAAAGATGGTGCTAAGCCACACAATGAAGTCTCTATGCAGATGCTATAAAAAAAGCCCAGAATGATTCAATTGTTGAGTCTGTTGGACACTAGCCATTATTTGCATAATTAGCAATAACCAGAGAAGGTGAAATTGTGGTTCTTTTTTTTTAATCTGTTTTGGGTCACCAATTAAATTGCACGATCACTTCTATAATTATAATCTAAAGGTATTAGATTGCGGAGGCCAAGCATGCCAGGTAAAAGGGAGATGTGTACAGATGTCACAGTTGGCTGTAGTAGAACACTCACAAAGGTATGAAATATCCAGTCTTAAACACAACCAACGTAACAATGAACAACATCAAACTAAACCAAACAGGAAGTATTTATGACAACTAATGAGAAACTAATGAGAAAACGAGAAAATTAACGATGACAAAAGGTGACAGAATTAACTAATTAAACTAAGGACAGATAAACGAAAAACAAAGGAAACTGATGAAACAACAAACTGAAAGTCCATATTCATGACAGTAGATATGCTGTTACAGTTATTGAACAAGAGGGTATAACTGGTTATCCAAAACATTCACCATTATTGATATACAATCATTTCATTATTATAGACGGTTTCATCCCGGTCTGGCTATTAATTATTTATTTAATTTAATTTACATGAACATTTATTTATATTCATATTTTATTGCATAATAATTGCGATAAATTAACAGTTTGTTGAATTTTGTTGAATATAAATTTTAAAACAATTTGTTGAATGGTCGTGTAACTTTTTGCCAATTAACGGTTCTTATATTGGTAACCCAAAATAATACTGGCTAGACATACTTTTATCTTGCTGGCTAATGTAATTTACTTGTTATTTCTTTTGCTTGTTATCAGCAAATAATCGACAGGGACTATTTTCTTTGCAGATGTGTGTACCGGAAGTTAAGTTTGTGCAACAAAAAAAAAAACGTGCATGCACAGTAACGTTTGTTTATGTTGTTGCTTTGAAACCTATAAACAATTTGTCTATAAACAATTATGTATGGTTATCAGGAAAAATTGTCTATTTGATGAAGAAAAAAGTCCCTTTTTATTTACCTGGACAGCGCTTCATTAAATGACAGATTAAGTGATCTGACATTACTCTCAAATGTGTTAATCCATTGCCAGACATCAACACTGCAAATAAAAGCAGACACATAATATATATATAAATATGCATGTATGTGTGTGTGTATGTGTAGAACTAAAACTTAATCAAAAGTACAGGAAGGATGACACCACGTGTGTGCATAAAACACATCCAATGTGTAACATTTTTAAAACATTATGTATTTTAAAACATTACCATTGTGAGCTCATGGTTGGTGCTCTGGAGAAAGCGTATATCAGTTCAGCAAAAACAGAGTCTGATGAATCATCTAAAGTCAAGCTTCAAAATCAAATGCAGAACATTGCAATAACAAACAATAAAAACGTGTTTAGACTTGTTTAGAACGACAATAAAAAACAATTTATTAGATAATAATTAGATCCACCAAATATTTGTTTTGGACCAAAGCACTTACCTTACTTTCTTATACTTAACAATTGCAGGCAAAATCATAGACAACATTTCACATGTCAATTTGCCGTCAACAATAGACAGTTCTTCTATGCTCTGACAGCATTGAGAGCAGTACAGCAGGGCCCAGCAGTCTGTTCTTCTCATGAATGCACCATATGCATTAATGTTTTTCCAGACATCCATAGCTTCTTTCACAAAGTCATCTTCATGAAGTTCATAAAGACAGTGAAGAAAAAAAAGTACTATTCTCGAATAAATAGGACATTGAAGCGTTTTCAAAATCCATTCTTTCAGATAAGCCTGTGTTTTTGGATGAACAAACAGACCATGTTTTCTTAGTGTGCTCCTCACATCCTTATTCAACAGGCCAAATGCAAACTGCACCACAGCTGCAAAACGTGGAGCATCAATCAATGAGTCATTTGTAAGTAGCTCTGTAAGTTTCCTCTGGGACTCTTCTTCATCCAGGAGGACATAGTACAGAGCAGTGAAGAACTCTTGAAAGCTGAGATGCATGAAACTGAACATCGTCTCCTGCCGGATTCTTCTCTTAAAGAGGAACTTGCACAGGAATGGACTGCCAGCAGGGTCTGAAACCATTTCATTTACACTTTCCTCATCAAAGAGGACTTGCTGTTCCAGCATCCCTCTCTCTGCCAGCTGACCCAGACTCCTCAGCAGGGTCGGGACGGACTGACTCAAACCCTGGCAGTGATGCTCCAGTAGAGTGCACACAAAATCAACGTAGATGGAGGTGGTGGTTTCCAGTCCGCTTGTTGCAGCTGCACCATGTTTGAATCGTTCCTTGATAGTTGTGCAGATGATCCAGCAGACGACAGGAATGGAGCAGGCAGCAATAATGGGTTCGTTCGTCTTCACAAATGTATAAGCCTGTCTGAAAAGTTCCTCATTGTGAAAAAACTTCCAGAAGTACTTCTCCACCCCCTCTTTTGCAAATCCCATAATCTCAGAGAAATGCTGAGGTCCTTTAAGAAGATCCTTTAGTGTGTCTGTAGCTGTAGATCTGGAGGTGACCAGCAGGAAAGACTCTGGCAGGATTCGACCCCTCAGCAGGGCACAAAGTGTGAGCACAGGTGAGGCTTTCTGAAGCAGATCATTGTGTGCTGATGTGCCATCCCATGCGAGTTTTAGCTCATCAAATCCATCAACGATGAAAAGCGCCTTCTCTGGTGAGCGCTGTAACACCTGTGAGATCTGATCTGACGTTAAACTGCAGCTGTAACTCAAGATCTCCGCCAAACTCTTTTTGCCAGGTATGCGGTTTATCTCTTTACACTTTAGGTGGAACACGATATCAAACCGCCCATCGTAGAGGTCACCAGATGCCCAGTCCAACATGATCTTCTGCACAGTGAAGGTTTTTCCGTTTCCAGAATTTCCCTGCAAAATCACAGAACTCGGACTGATCCCGTGGTCATCTGGGTCGAACAGAGAGTTCAGATGGACAGAGTCTTCACTGCTCCTGGAGCTGAGAACTTCCTGGAAGCTCTCTCCACTGGAGCAAATCTCTTCTTCTCTCTGTTTTTGGTCTCTATGTCTCTGGAGTATCAGAGGTTGTGTGAAGCGCTCAGACAGCAACACCTGTTCTCCAGGTAGCGAGTTATACTCGGTCACATACTGATACTCACTGCAGATCCGCCTCTTATGTTTTAAAATCACAGCCTTTGTTTCTGCAGAAATAACATAAGCAATGGTCACAGTGGTCGTGACTTTTAGAACAATTTCTGTTTTCTGACACACGTTTTAGAACAGGTTGTAAGTATCTGTTCAATTAAATTAATTCATAACAGATTTACCTGTTATACCTTGCGTTTTTTCAGAGTGTGTGCGATACCCAGCAAAACCTGCAGAACAAACTTTCGTTGTCAGTAAGTTTTAAATAAGAGCTAAATCTAAATCAAAACAGCATTTTCAGCAGATATCTTATGCATATTGCCCTCATACCACATATTTTAGTATATGACTAGAAAATACTTCATAAATGATCAGAAAAATGTAAAATATTATCAGCATTTATGAATGCAAAAGTTACTTACTGTGTGCATTATGTATAAAATGAACATTGCCTATTATTTTATTATTAGTGAGTACAGGTGCAGTAATATGGCTTCCAGCCCGAGCTACAGCCTTCACCTTTGGTCCAGAGTGAGATTCGACTGTGTCCTTTCTGTTAAACACTACATGAAGGGAAGGTGATTTTTAGACACCCTTGTGTCTTGCTGTTGCTTTTAGACTTAAATTTCATCCGTGAAATAAGCTTATTAAGAGAGGCATATAAAACTTTTACTTTACAGACTAAAACTAAGTAACGTTAACTTTAGTTTTGACTAATATGTTATACAATCAAAACCATGAGATTAAATGATTAGAAATGACCTACTTTTAAAAATGTCAATCTTCGTTCCTTTTCTAAAAGAACAGAAACACACATTAAATACACACACAAATAACTATTACGTCCGACTCATTGTCGTATCTTGCACATTATTATAACTTAATTTAAGGATGTTTTATATTAAGCCTAGTGTTCTCAGCTTAGGTTACGACTCTTGCCAGCAATATAAATGACGTTTTAGTTAGCAAATGTTTTGCGACGTTACCTTATTCTCACACGGAAGAAAACGAGAATGACGCAAACTGGTGTTGCGTTCAAAACGAGATATATTCCTCCCCGTAGGGCCCTTCAGGAAGTGGACACCGTACAAAACGTCACCCCAAGAGATGACGACGTTGTTTTTATTGCTCCTTTTGCCAAGAACATTTTAAACGGACAGATTAAGAGATACAATTGCGTTTTTTCCTCGAGGGTTAACACATCTAACTAGCGCTTTACACTTCGAAAGGAGGTAGGGCATAGGGATAATCACTTCAGAATGGAACGCAGGGAGAATAACGTCACGTCAGCCTGTTACTTCCGTGGTCAGCACTCGCTTGCTTTCCACATAGAGACGGGTAGTTCGACACCCATGCAGGCAGTGACACAAATCTCGAGTTTTCAACAAAGCTTTGCTTCAAAATTGTTCAGCGGGGCATTGCTTGAAATTAGGCTGCTACGTGACCTGTAGAAATGAAACCTTGTTACCTCACTAACCCCAAATACAAGGCGCGTCTATTGCGCTGTCCCACACCGGCTATCCATTTAATGCGTATTTTCTAACGCCGCTCAAACTTCAGCACAGCAAAATAAAATCTTGTAATTGCGTTTGTATTTGTGCATTTGTGTTTTTTTAAACAATAGGCGTGTTTGTGTGGTTTTGTAAGGAACATTTTCATATGAACCAATTGTAATAATAATCTAATTATGAGATAATGAGCCTAAAAGTTTGTTTTCAACCATTAATTTCACTATGATATCTTTGACAGGTCCTAACTCAGCCAATATTAAAGAAGTTATATTTTTTACATCATTTTCGTTATTTTTTACTGCTATTAATGTTTAATTTGTTTTATTGCAGGTAAATGTTCGTTTTTTTAAGTTATTTTTATTTAATTTATAGCCTTAAATTGTTTTGGTTTATCATGGCAACATTTCTAATTTACATTTAGTTCAACTTTTTCAAATAATATTTAGGCCTGTTTTATTTCAATCAACAGAAATGTTTTAATAGTTCTGGACTTGCCAGGTCCGCTGGAACACAATGGGACGGTCTAAAAATGACACAAAGACTCCAACTGGGGCCCTGCTGTCCCCAAATCCATAACCCCATCATCAAACCAGTGCTCTGAGAAACAAACAACAGAATCTAATTGTTGATTAACTGGGAACTTCTCATTATAAGCTGACATTGACAGTCTTTCAAAGGCATTTGTGTGTGCACAGTGACATGAAGTGGAAAATGAAATCCTAACAATGCTTGTGCTAGTGTGCATGCATGCACATAATGCAGTGTGGAATCATGTAGGAATGAACCGTGTGATAGACTCCACATTTTGCAGGTCATTGAAGCTCTATTTGAATGTGAATACTGTATGTATACAGGAGACAGGGGGCCTGACCCTGCCTCAATTTTCTTCTTTTGACAGAAAGCCCCTGTGAAACCAGGCAGTTTGTTGACCAGTACTCTAGACTTCTGATATTATCAGCCTAAAAAACTCAAGTATCAAAACACCAGAAACAAACACGACAGGACCTTTTTCAGGCTGTTTAACATGTATGTGCATTAATAGAGTTTAAAACTAGCCTTTCTTTAATCCACAATAGCTGCCAGACAGATGTAAATACACAAAAAGCTGTCATACACACAGGTTCCTTCCCTCTCAACATTACATTAATGTTAAAGGTGTTATAAGTGCTCAATACTTTGCCGTCACGGATGTAGCATGTATTGGACAATACATCCAGTATTGTTTCAGTTCCAATCACAAGTTAGTGTTCATTACATAGCTTGATTCATTCTTAGAAAATCAGTCGATGTGAAATCGTTTCACTATAATCATTTCAGTTTATCATTACTCAAGTGTAAAGAAAATCATTCAGAGGTCCGATGTATTACGGCGTCATTTCCCTCTTTCAGTCGAGTGAGCTCCATCATGTCCCAGTTCTCCCGTCTCCATGCTGGGATAATCACATCATTGTTTCAGACTATAAGAGTTTGATCTCAAGCTACCAATCCAAGCCGTGCAATCTTGGCAGACAGGAAGGAGTGGAGGATAAAGACAATAGGTTTGGGACAGGAGTGCAGGTCCAGTTGCTGTGAATAGACAAACAATAAAAGGTATTTAGCAATGAAGGGAAGTTCCTGATGCGACAAACACATGTTGAGAGCAGCAGTCGTGCTAGGACGAGTCCTGTGCTTCAAGAGAAAATCCATTTATCTGTAATTTCACTCTGAAACTTTAGAACCGAGTATATAGTATGCCATTTTATGGATTCAATAATAGCTATAAAAGGTTATGAAAGAAAGTTAACCAATGACAGCTCTCAAGCGCAGTTTATTGTTTTTGTCATGATAAACGCAAACCTACAGAGATGCAAGGATTTTACTTACAATTTCCCCTTCGTTTCCCCCGAAATCCAAATACAGGATACGCACGCCATCGTCGGCAGACATCTTCAGCTTTTCAAAGGGGTAGCTAAACAGTGGTTGAGCCAGAGAGCTTTCATCTCTATCAGCTATTACTGAAAACCCCCGTTCATAGTGAATAACCAGCCGACAGTCCTGACCTTGATACATACAACCTGAAAGAAAACACAAACGAAAGATTTCAAGGAATAGTTCAAATTCAGTAACTTTTATCGACAGCATGAGAGCTATTCTACACTCCATTAGGACGATGAAATCATTAAACGCACATTTACATTTGTGAATTATTCTTCATTTTATTTAAAGCAACTTGCAATACATTCAACCTAGACATTTTTTCAGTATGTGTTCGAACCCATGACCTTTGTGCTGCTAATGCAATGACATACCAATAGAACTACAGAAAAACAATTTTGGTTTGTTTCGTCTTAATTTATTCAAATCCTGTATATAAGTCTTTCTTCCATGGAACACAAAATGAGATATTTTGAGAAATATCTAAGTGGTTTTGTGCCCATACAATGGAAGTCAATGGGGTCCAGTGTTGTTTGGTTACCAACGTTCTTCAAAATATCTTCTTTTGTGTTCTGCAGAAGAAAAAGTCATACAGGTTTGAAAGAATTTTCATTTTTTGGGTGAATTATCCCTTTAAAGCACTGATTACATTCCAAAACAATCTTTACATACGTGCAGTTTAAATCACGTATAATTTTTCATTTAACTTTCAAAAAAATCTAACTCTGCATTGTCATTGTACAAGCACAGCATTAAACACGTTTATGTCTTTGAGGTCATTTCAATTAAGTCGAATAATGCAGAAAAACTGCAGGGAGGTATACAAAAGGTGTAAATAAACGTGTACAAAAGGTACAAATAATCGTGAATGAATGACTAAGCTTGAGGGTGCAGCAGAGTGCACGAATGAGTTCCATCGCACTGACTTCTATTAAACCTGCCTGTTACATAAACATTTTTCATATCTGGGTGAGATTAAGTAAATGAAACAGAGAGACGAGAGGTCAAACACTGAATATTGTAGCAGCCGTTCTGGGCTCGATCCGGACATGTTCCACCAAGGTGTGAATGAAATACAAGAGAAATCCATCAGCGAGGAAACTGTCCTTTGATATGCCTGATAATTGGTATGTTATTCATCACCGGTATCCTCAGCTCAATACCTCCCGGGTTTCATTCAATACATCACAGGAGTCTATGTATCCGGTATCAATCCTCAAATACATTCAAATACAGCTCACCAGATGCCAAAGGATGTGTGGAAACCTACTCTTACTGTTTCTATTGTGAACGTGCCAGATCCACTTCTGCGTTTCCCTTCATTTGCTCCAATAAAGCTCTCAGAATCGCTCCTTGACTGATAATTGCGATGCTAGTGTGGTTTTTGGATTGAGGGTCTTTGAGAAAGCCCTCTGCCCTCTGTTACAGTCCATTACGCTGATGCAAAAGCATCTTCTCCTGCAATTTACTGAATAAATCTGACATAAGACTCTCACGCATCTATTAATTACTCAGTTTGAGAGAGGTTTGGGGTTTTCATGATACTGTTCCCACGTTACTCCTCACAATACCGTAACCCTACACCCATCAGAAAAAGACAGAGAGGCTTTTAGTCGGTCACAAAAATGCCTTCCTTTCACCTCGTCTGTAAGTACTTCAGTAAAGGAATGTTCAGGTTTGGTCACTTAAACCACAAAAGCTTTGCAATAATGGAGTAACTGTAGGCAATTTATCATGTTTCCAGTGTTTATGTGTTTGCACTCTACTGGAAGGCTCTACTACCTTTAAACATTGTTCCTACAAACAACTCTTATCGGCTCTTCAAAGTCATTCTTTTTTTTGATGAAATTGAAAAAAAAGATTGCTTTCAAACATGGTTTTTAAATCATGTCCCTCCCATTACTACAACATCCATCACAAAATCAAAGTCATATGTACCAAGTCTATGTCAATATTTAACATTGTTGAGGCAAACAAACAGCAATGCTGAAGATGCCACAAAGCCAACAAAGTGTTTGTATGTACACATTTAATTCTACAAATAAATACTGGAGCTGTTATAATTTGTTATAAGAAGTTTGCAAAGTATTCTAAAAATAATTATGATTAATTAATAATTATGAAGACGGTTTTATTGGACACATGCGCTTGGCTCGAGGTTAACGTCTGGTTTGGCTAGTGGCTAATTATATAACTAATTAATTTATTACTTTTGATTTATAATTTTTTTTTACTGTATAATAATTAAATAAACAATTTGTTTAATTTTATGGCATAATAATTGTATTAAATAAACAATTTGATCAATGGGTCTTGTAACTTTGTGGCATTTAAGTTTAGCCAAGTAACGGTTCTTCTACTGGTAACCCAAAATAATACTGGCTACTGTGGCTAGACATACTTTATTTATATCAAATTTCTTAATTTTGTAAATAATCAATTGAATTTGAAATTTGTGTTGGTCTCATATATGTGATCCATCATAATATACAAATAGAGAGCATCGTAAATCTGTTTAATGGCGAATAAAATAAAGATAAACCATAATATGTTTTCAGCACTCGTTTGGCCCTAGGGAGTTTCTGTTAATGTTTTCTACGAGCTTATTGGTGTTCAGACTGGAACAGGATTTTGGAGTCTAGTTGTCACAACAGTATAGTAATGACATCATCCAACCTTTACAAGACCCACAAAATGAGAAAACAAATCAACTGAGACAAACTCTCTTTGCAACAGCTTTGAAACCATTCTCAACACAGGTAATGGAATATCAGATCCCGAATGTGCTTTTCCCATAAAATCCCAAATATTGGGCAGCTCCATGATTTTGACACAAATAAAAGATATTTTTGAAATTAATCTGATATGCCATTCATAGTGTTGAGGAAGGTCTGCTTTGTTGTGAGAGGATGCATCCGTTGATCCTCTCAACAATTATCCTGTTCTCCCAAATGTATTAATTAGAGTTTCAGGGGTGTTGTAACAAGGTCAGGCTATTTTTATTGTTTTTCATTCAGTAGATCTTCCAAGACAGCTGAGTTTTTCTCAGATTGTTCAAATACGTCACCCATTACTACAGAATTAATATGAATTATTCTGTTGAGCCTCCATCCACTTGCCTTTCCAACTTCGTAGGTTAAATGAAAATACTCTTAAAAACTGATCTGATGAAACTTTTGATTTCAAGGAAGCAGAAGGGGAAAACCGTGAGATATCCAAATAAGGAGCGTTGGTCTCCAGAGGCCAATATGCAGTCCAGATAATTTCCTATCAGTCTGGGCTCAAGGACCGCCGGAGAGCTTCAATTCCCACAATGCGTTGCTCGGTGCCCCTCGCCTGATGCATTGGGACCACACAGGAACTCTGCCATGGCATTCCATTCTAAAAATACACTTTTTTTCTTTAATGTCTTCAGTCCAAAACTCTGAAATACTGTAGTGCAGCATAGAACTTCCCAATACAACATTTACAGAAGCCACAGACTTGGAGCAGAGAGCTGAGCTGTATTTATGTTGGCATGGAAGCAGTCGAGCAGCCCAAAATATATCATTTCATTTAAGTACATTTATATCAAAGAAACCATGGCCAAACATCAAATGTAAACACACAGGAGAGGAAGCCAGATGTATCGTGTTCAGAAAATAGATGCTCTCAGATGTGCTCTAAGAAAAGACAGAAAAGTCATCTGCTTCATAAAAAGACATTTTATTCCAAATGCAAAGACATTTAAATACCGTATATACTATAATATACTAGTCTAAGGCGCAAAATCAGGATTCACACTTACTGGTAGTGACCTCTTTGATCATCTCAGCAGATGCATGGCAGCCACTGACTATGTGTCTGGTCCATAGTGACAGATCCTTGCAGGTCTCCGCCCTGAAGAGGTGGGCTTCGATACCCAATCTGGTTCCAGTCCGTGTGGCAAAGGATAACTCGCCGCCAGGCTGTGGTGAACCTTTATCTGGGCCAGAGTGAACCAGCCTGCATCAGAAACTATCATGAGTGGTTTGACTCACATACAGACCACTGAAGTACAACCAGAGAACTCACTTCATACTGACCTACATTCATTATCTGTCAAAGAAAGCAATACAAACAATTCTCAAACAATTAACCCTTTGATGCGTGATTTATTAAATCCCCAAAAGTTTAAATGAAGTATGACAGAAGTCATTATAGCCCGTGTTGGCTATGAACTGACGTGGTTTGGAAAACACGGAGTTTCGTGGAAAACTGATATCCTGTGTACAGACGTCATGCATCTAAGGGTTCAATAGACCCCATATAAAAATGTTTAGTGTCTTCCTTCAGATTTCACACGGGAAGTTCGGCCAAGCCAAGATAAGTTCTAAATGTTTTTGGCCGAAAGTGTGTCTCTACTTTCTACCATGTCGGGACAATCTCAGGGTCAACAAAACACGAAAACGTGCCAGCTGAGCCCGTGATAACGGCTCTATCAGCCCTGGAGTGAGATCTGGGCTGGAGTCCAGTTCAACTTGGACTTACTTTATCCCTTGTAGTAATAGCTGCTGCCCCATACAGCTTCAACAGCCATTTAACAGCCGTGGCGCTTTCGTGAAGTGTCTTTCCAACTGGCTCACTACACGTTTTAACAGTTTGGTCAGCCATGCCAATTGGCAGGGAAAATGCATGTGTGTGTGCGTGTGTGTTTGTGAGCTGTGTTTAACTGAAGGGTGTTCAGGTGTATGTATGAAAGAGGAACTAAAATGCAGAAATAATATATAATGCGTCAGCGTTTGTGTTTGTACCGTGTGGCGAGCAGAGGGTAGGCGTGTGTGGGGCTGAGCCAGTGCTCTCTCATCCGTGGCATACTGTCAAACAAAAGCAGGTCTTTCTCCGTCAACACAACCAGCACCTGCTTCCAGCGCTGCCTCTCGCTTTCAGACTGAAACACAAACACACACACCATTAGGACTTTTACATTGACTCTATTGCTTTTATATTGAGCGAATGAATTTTCTATTCTCTAGACTGACCTTAATAGAACAGTTTTCACAAATGTAAACATTGTGCCATTATTTAAAACTGTAAATGATGCAGTTCAGGCATGATGAATGCACACAAGAACAGGTCAAGACTTTCATTAATAGAACTGTTCAACCAACTCGTTTCAAATCTGTATGCCTTTCTTCTGCAGAACACAAAAGAAGATATTTTGAAAAATGTGTTAACCAAACCCCAATGACTTCCATTGTATAGACACAAACACTGAGACATTTCTCAAAATATCTTCTTTTGTGTTACACAGAAGAAAGAGTTATATACAAATTTTGAAAGACATGAGGGTGAAGAAATGACTATTTTTGGTTTTGTGGTGAACCATCTCATTTAAATAATGGATTACACTTCGTTTTTTACTTCACTACTTTTCAAATTAGTTTTGGTTCCGAAGGACTAAGACACCAGAAACACAAAAGGATGAGTTAAATAATGACATTTACAATTTACATTTATGGACGATTTAACTGTTTAAATAAACTTTTGGACATTTGTACAGTTTTATCCGGACATTTATAAAATGTTTATCAATTTGTTTGAATTTGTTCTCATAATGTAGTTTAACCTGAAACACACCACACACCCTGAACCGCTCGAGTATGGTCATTACATGCCCTGTAATTACATTCGGTTCTAATTCTTCTTCTTCATCCAGAAGAAAATTTCGTTTAAGAGATCAGCCATTAACCAACATGAGACTAACCGCAGTGTAAATCGAATTTGCTCAGTTGCCGGTTTCAAGTAAAGTGCAGACATATGGGGCCAGATTCACAAAACATTCTCAAGAAGAAAATTCTTCTTAACTGCCATGTTTTTTCTTACATTCTAATTTAAGAAAAAAGTTAGGAATGTTACGTATTCCCGAAAAAAAAAACTTCTTAAGACAGTTCTTAAAAATGTTCTCAAGATTGATCTTAGGAAAAAATTGAGAAGAATCCAAATTCTCGAAACTAAAGCGGGCGTAAATATCATCTTAAATTTACGACAGCCTCACGGTTGTCTTAAATCTCAAAAGGTAAGATGTTTCATACATATATTTGGTTGTTTCACATGTGACGTGTATTGTTTTGAGCCAGAATCATAATTTTGACGTTTACTTGCCATTAAGGAATATTTATTTTGATATAATAATGATAAGGTCTAGCTCCCTCACTTTAGCTTTCATTATTAAACACAGAGTGCTTTATACATTATTCTGGGACAAAGTGACTCGAAACAGAGAGGGTCACAAGTATTTTGATATTGTAAAACACAAAAAGTATTATATTAAGTATATTGTTTTAACGCTTGCTAACTTATTAGCTAACATGCGATCATAAATGACGTTTAATGCTATATAAGAATGTGACATGCTTGTTGTTACACACATAACGTTTATTAGATAAACATCTACAGTTACCACATGAGCAAGCGAGTGTAATCATATTATTTATTCTTACGATAAAAATGAAGATGTTCTTAAGAAAATATTTGAGAACGTTTTAAGAAATGTTTGAGAATCGCTCTTACGAACTTCCTATAATTGATCTTAAGAACGATCTTAGATTTTGTCTTAAGAACAGTTTCGTGAATCCGGCCCCTGGTCATTAATTCATTCGTTTGAGAGATTCATCATTTAACTTCATCAAAGTGATAAACCACAGAGATGTGATATCAGGTTCTTGCAGGTAAATACCCTGAGAAAAAAGTGAAGCTTCTAAACCATCCTGAACCATTCCCCAGCTTTGAACTGATACATCAGCGAAATGAGCTCTCATGTCCAGAGGCAACTGTTTGTAAGATGATTTGATAAGCACATTTTATTAAGATGGAATGTACATAAACCATACCCTACCTGCAGATCACCGCAATGAAACAAAGTTTCACATATTTCAACATATTTAAACTATCAAGCCGACTAAAAGAGGTTTGTCAGCAGCCATGTAAACACTTTAAACTTAACAAGAACTCACAATGAGTGACAAACTTTCTTAATGCACACTCCTAGAGTCCTAGTCTTACTATGAATGATTTATCTCTGCACATTATTCCATAGAAAACACAGTTTGTCATCAAAACGTTATAACTTTCTCTTTTGCACTTAACTTCTCTTCATTTGGTTTTATGAATCTGTATGTATAATATCGATCAGATTACTACATAAGAATTTTAAAAAGCAATTCACAAAGTGCGGATTCTAGCTGACTAAATAATTTAGGGACAAGCACAGCAAGAAAAAGTCATCTTCACTGCAGACATTTCCATGACTCTTCAATTTTTCTGATTTACGAACGGCGTTCCACATCGACTTTAAAGAGTTCAGAGCTAAACCTGCTTCACAATTGAGTTACAGTCCAGAAAGTTTTCCAAATTAAGTTCAGCGCAAGTGTGATGTACTGCTGAAGTTCTTGTCTGTGACAGATGGCTCCTCAGTGCTTTGTAGATTGTCTGACAGACTACTCAAATCTTCACAAATCACAGGGCTGCTCTCCAGAGGGTCAGTTTCCTCCAGAAAGCTAAAAAGAGACACCCGAGGGGCAGAGTGCGTCACAAGCAGATGCGCGACCACAAACAGAGCCTTGTTATAAGCTCCGGCCATCACACGAGGAAATCTAGCCGCTGTCTGTGGGTATTCGGCAGACTGGAGGTTTTTTCCTATGGTATAATTATTCATGGAGGGTCAGGCAGGTTGGTAATAGGAGACGGTACGAGGGAGCTCTCATTAAAGAGCACACTGAGAAGGGGCTGCCCACAGCCGTGCCATCACAGCAGATCTCCATTAGCCAGCGCTGCCAGGCCACAGCTAATGAGACCGCCATGAAAAGAGGATTTAATAGGGGGAGAAACCCGCGGTCACACTGAGAAAAGTCATCCTCCATCAATCGCTACGGTATCGGCTCTGAGAAGAGCAACACTCTATATTACACTATTATATACAATATTTTCTGGCAGTGATGCAATTTTCAAAAGCGTGTATTAAACCGATTTAACCTTTTTTTACAGAACCACAACATTTTGATCATGACAGGAACAATTTTACATCAAAAGCAGAGACCTTGAGTTAATTATGGGTTTTGTGTGTAAGATCCCTGTGGGTTCAGCTTACTTTTAGCCATATGGAGAAAGTTATCCAAATAACCAGCAGAAGGTTTTAAACGCTATTTAAGTGTAAACCTGCAGATTCCTTCATAACGCTGCTGTCCTTCTGAAACCTTGTATCTCAGAATTTCATGAGTACACTTTTTGTCATAAATCATGATTATTAGTAACCCTTTATGTTTGTCACTAGGTTTTGCAAATACAGAATATCCTTATCCATATCCTGAAAAACTAAATTTGGACATCCGACGCTTCAAAATGACAGCGACGATATAAGCAAAAATAAAGCTGAGCTGGCACGTAGGTTTATGCGTAGGCATTTCGCAAGCTACATCCCGGCCGCAAGCCGTTTCATAAAGTGCCATCAAAAACTTTTAAACTGTTTGTTCCCACAGTTTCTGCAAAGTAACAGCAGGTCATGACATATAATGTATAAGTGAATCACATATTTTTTGTGCACTTATCAAACTCTACACATTCATCAAGTTTTCACCTTTTCCGCCAGCCAACCGAGGTGCCGGATCTCTCGGCTGCCGGCAATGCCGTGGCGACCCACGTGTTCTCCGACTTCTCCGATGACTTTGCTGGTGAGGTTTGTGATGGTGGACTGCATCAGAGTAAACCAGGTCTGGGTTGAAGACGTGTCTTTAAAACGCATGACAACTGTGTGCTTGGCATCAGGGGAGTGCAGCTCCAGCTGTCTGAAACACAAGGACCAAGAAAAGGAGCACAATTTAGCTTCGTTTTTTAAGAAATTTTGTAATTTCATTTACTCACCCTCAAATCTGTATAAATTTCCTTCTGTTCTGTTGAACACAAAAGAAGATATTTTGATGAATGTAGGAAAGCAAACAGTTCTTGGGCACTTTTGACTACCATTGTAACTTTTCTTACTATGTTAGCCAATGTTGGCCAAGAACTGTTTGGTTTCAAGCATTATTCCAAATATCTTTCTCCGTGTTTATTAGAACACAGACATTTATACAGATTTGGAACAACTCGATGATGAGTAAATGATGACAGAATTTTTATTTTGGGGGAATGGTCCCAAGACCACCCTCTCATTGATCCATATATAGTTTGGAATAACAAATACCACAGGTAGGGGTCCAGCAAACAAAAATATGTTCTAAGAACATTTAGCTAACATTACCATTAAGTTAAGAAAACGTTATTTCTGAATGTTTTTAACATTACACTAACAAATTTTTTTATAAAATTGATAAAACTCTTTTTGGTGTTACTGCAAAAACATTTTTGATAACCCTGAGATAACTTTAGAGAACATTAGCTTAAGTTCTGAGATCATTCCCTGTTAGGTGGGAAGCTATGAAAATGTTATTTCTGAATGTTTTTAAATTTCCCACTAACAAAGAATAACGCTTTTATTCCAGTGTTTTAATAACATTGATAAAATGCTTTTTAGCATTACTTCAAGGAAATTTTTGCTAAACATTAGCTAAAGTTCTTCGAACATTTCCTGTAAGCTGGGAGTGCATATAAACATATGAAACAAGTACTATAAATGAACTGAAATGTAGTAAATTTACATTTTTCAGTAAATGTGCTGAAAAAGTACTGTAAACATTATCTGTGACTGGAAGTTCACTATATTTGCAATACATGGCATTTTCTGAAGCGATACAACAGCTTTCTGTCAAGAACAGGCTAAAATCATTTTGGGGTGAACTGTTCCTTTAAGAAATACTTCAAAAATAATATGCAAAATATGCTGGCTTGTAAGTTTGAAAATCAAGTTATAGAAAAACAATTATTGCTTCTATAAAAAGTACTGAATAAGGATTCATGTGATGAAAAGCGAAAATGCTCAACTTTCTGTCTCAGTTGAGAGATCATCAACATCAAAGTTGGCAAAAACAACAAGTCTGAGTCAATTATAAAAAAAAAGCTCTCGAGTCAACATTATCCACCAGAAAATCAGATACGGAGGGTTCAAACAGAGTCATACATCACTTCACCTACAGGAAGTTTACAGTGATAAATGCTCCTCTCATACATCATCTCCAGCAGGAATCTTAACCTTACAATCCACAAAATCATTTTCAGGTGCTCCCTGCTGGTAAAAATAGACTCTACTTTCATGAAGACAGAGAGTTTGGAGGGGTTGAGGGGAGGTGGAGACAGAGCACAGATGGAGCTGCTGTGTTTGCAGTTGTTTGGAGAAAAATGGTTTCTGGATGAAGCCCAAAGAGCGCTCCCCTTTACGGCTATAACTGGAAGAATTACACGACTAATCGAGATGCCTGTGCCTCATTTAGGAAGTGTAATAAGCAAGTGAATGTTTCAGTGCCTTTTGTGGTCAGATGAGATCACTCTGACCAATCACAACACACCATACAACAGCACAACCAACACAGACCAGATGGAAAGATATATCTGAGGAATATCATCTACCTCAAACCATCAGTCATTCACATCCAATCACCTCCCATACAAAAACCCCACTTACATTTCCACTGTGGACCATCAGAACAGTCCCATACAAGCAAAACAACAGAGAGTGGGGCTTCTACTTTTATTCCTGATAGATTTTAGATAAGAATATGGCAGGAATCATCTGACAGTATGGCATCTGAGGTAAGCCATGTATGTCTGCTGTGTTGATAGAGCTCCGCAGGAGCACCAAAGTGATGGATGGACTATTAGACATGGGACACAATGGGTGTAAATTGAAAACAGAGCCGGCGGGCGAGAGCTGACAACCTAGCAGTCAGCCTGCAGAGAGCTCCTGATTGACAGTTTTTCGTCCAACTGTCTTCCTATCAGTCTCTCTCTCTCACTTTACACCTGTGCAAGAGAAATAATGCAGTCTGGGCTGAGACGTTTCAAACGGAGTCTGAAGACAATTTAATTTACTGAGAGAAAACAATGCTTAGAAGGAAATAGGATGCAGAAATCTATCAGGGTGAGGTGTGTAAAACATACGGCTGGCACGCAGTGTTTTAAGAGGGATGTCAAAACACGTCTCAGTGTTAATGTGTCAGCTTTGACACACTTCCTGTGTAATGTTATGGTTAGTATGACAAACCACAGCTTTGTTTCATTGTTAAAGTACAATACAGTGCAAAAAAAAGAAATATTTTCAGAACTAGAATAAAACATGTAGAGATGAACCGATACTATATTTTTCGATACCGATTATTCAGAGTGATATCTGCCGATACCGACAGCCTGGTGGTTATTTGAACTCACATTAACTAAATTCTAAAGGTTAAATGAATATTTCATAACTTTCTAAATGTTATTTATTATATCATGACTAGTAATATTAAACATAATTTTCCTGTCCTCTTTTAAATGACCTCATTTATAAAAACGTGCGTAGGATCCTTACTAAAAGTGTACGTGCGCCTGAAAGCTAAAAATAGCGTATGCCCAAAAATATTCCGAAAAAAACCCTGTAAGATTGCTTTATAAATCACAAATCACGTGCAAGTGTGCGTACGTGAATCAGCCTCATATCCCGCCATTATTGTTAGGACTGATAACAAGGACATAAAGAGAAACGATTGTGTGAGAGCTTAATGGCTGTATTTCCAGACTTTGACGTTTGATGATTATGCTCAGTATTTAAGGAAAATATATAAGCTTTATAGTTATTTATTTGCACTGTGTTCTGCAGATATTTGATGCTCTCCTATTCCATGCAGTCAGGCCATCTCCTCCTCATGCTCTCATAGTGTGATGGTGAGACAGCGCTGATTAAATATTTAGATGGCATTTTTATTTAAGATTTGAGTTGGATTTTACAAGAAGGTGCAAACAATTATCACTCAACACAAGCGCAAATAACTCACATGGATATTTAACGGACATGAGGTGAAATTTACTTTCTACAATCCAAACACACTATTGTGTCGCCCCTTGTCTCCAGAATGTGCGTACGCACGGGTCAGAGTTTGCTTACAGATGCTCACATTCTCCCGTCAAGTTTGCTTTTAATAGATCATAACCTTTGCGTGGAAAGTGGCGCACGCACATTTCCAGCCCCGTTTTGAGCGTACGCAACGTTTATAAATGACCCCTGATCATCGGCTGTTTTTAAAGGGGTCATATGGCGTGAATACGTGTTTTTTGTTATAAGTTGACCATGCATGTATTAAACACGTAAAATTGCAAAAATTAAAGTGTCGGAACAAATGATGCATTCTATCTAAAAGCGAATGCTCACTCAGGCCTGCCTGAAACGCCTCGTGTAACCACACCCCCACAAATCTACGTCAGTTCATGGTATGATTTGACTAAGACCGCCCAAATGTATACGCAAGTAAGTTGGGCGTACCTGTAAGTATAATTCCGTCACACGCTTGCAGTATTTGACCAATCACTACGCACTGGTTAACTGGCCAATCATAGCACACCTTGCTTTTCAGAGCGATGAGCTTTGTAAAAAATCCACGCGTTTCAGAGAGGCGGGGCAAAGAGGAGATACAAACATGCACAGTGTGTGGAAAATACAGCATTTTTTAACCTTAAACCGTGTGTACACATTGCATTACATCTAAAACAAACGATAATATTCGTTTCAGTCGTGTCATATCACCCCTTTAAACTATCGGCCAATAATGTGAAAAATCGCTTTTATCGACGATACCGATTATATCGGTGCACCTCCAAAAACATGTTTTATAAAACCTGTGTATTCTTAAATGTGAATTAGAAATAAGATTCTGCTTTCTGTTGGTTTTTTATCACAACTTCTAGTTTTTCTGCATAATACCTGTACATGTTGTCATGAATGCTACAGTTACATTTTTACTTAAGGATGGAAGGTAAATGTCTTTTTCTGGATGTCTCGAGCACTCTGGAAACTGAGACATACTTTGAAGTCATTGTTGACAAAGACTTTGATGTTGTCCTCCATCACTTTCTGAAAACATGAAGGTTCATCCGTTGAATAGCTAAGGACACTACTACTCTTTGCACATCAAACGTCCGCAAAGATCGGAGTCAGGCAACAGCATAAAGCATTAGTTGTGCTGCTTGTGCGAAGTGCATTACCAGGGCTGTCACATTCACCCTGTGAATAATGAGACCCCTTACTGTTAACAAAGAGATTGTTGGAAACATTTCTAATCAGTTCCTCCAGCATCTTTAACAAGCACTACAAAAGAAAATGTAAGCAAATCCCTAGAGTAACGTGCAAAGTTTCGACAAGAAAAACTTTTTCATTAAATGCTGAATCCAATCAATCAGGTTTTGAATATTATTTAGATTTAAGCTTGTTTGTGTAGTGCAGTTTGTGGAAAATCAGAAAATTGCCGCAAGGTTTGCTACATTCCTGTAGTCAATATATTGAATGTGAGCTGTACCTGTTTTCTGGGTCAGGGACGGTCATGCTGCGGGTGATGTAGCACATTTTGAGGGGGATGTATCGGCGGTCGCCATGTATCGATAGCGAGAGGGGGTTGGGAATATCAGAGTGAGGGCTGCCAAGACGTGGAGACTCGGGTGGAGGGGTCTCCCAGCCGATCTCAGACACCGGTGACCCTTTTTTCACATATGGGGTGGCTTCCCGCATATACTTCACTGGAACAAAAAAAAATGTGAGAACAGTTTTGTAAGTATCTGAACCATCCACGCATCCACATACTTCACGCTATATAGTCAAAGGACACTTTCTTTTGTTAAACAGGTTTGGCTATTCCAGTAATTCCTACGAAAACAAGCCGCATTGTTACACTATGCAAAGACATTAGGATGAATTGTGTTTATCCAGCTTTGTTGCAGCAGTTTGTGGAGAGCTTTTTCTGTCAAAATGACCCAGTTCTTAGACACCAGATAGACTGAATGTTTCGAAATGAACCTCATTTTGGAAGACAACATTTACATTTATGCATTGGGCACACAAGCTATACATTCAAGCTTATTCGTGCTATACATTTTTAATCAGTATGTGTTTTACCTGGGTAAACCCAAACCCGGCTAAAACAATGCCCGACCCAATTCTCTACAAACTGTATGCAATAATAGCCAAACCTGTTTTAAGAGTGGCCCACTACTTTATTTTGTGTATATATACTCAAGAGTTACTGAGACAAAACATCTCTAAAAGTAGATTTTCCATTAAACGTGCATTGGGCCATAGCCAGTCAAAAGTGAAAGCAGGAAACCCCTACGCAAACCACATCATGCTGACAGCTGTCCTGATGGAGGAAATCAATTCACCACTCATTTGCATAGTATCTTATTGCATTGCCGGACGATTTCTGCTGTGTTCACGGCATGGCAATGAACCCGAGGGTGAAGAACCTACAAATGAACCTGCTGATAAGGTGCAATAAAGAGATTACATAAAACTACCAAGAGTCTCAGGCAAACTTCACGCTGAGGGCCAATTATCCCAATGCAGTATGACAGCCTAATCTTTACCGCATTCTTCTGACTACGGGAGCATTTTGCACGTTATCACTACAGATATTTCACAACACTAGAGGTATTTCACAATTACCTGTGAAGAAAAGACAGAATGTGCTGTTTGGCACGACATCAGCATGTCCTGTGGAGGCCAGTAGTGTTTTACATAAATGCCTCTCGACATGCACATTTTAGAAGTGAGAAAACAATGACTGAATTTTTATTTTTTGGGATGAACCATTACTTTAAGAAAATGAATATTGTCTCAAAAAGTTTTAGAAGAACACTTCTCAATACTCATGCTACACAATTTGAATTTGAATACAGATGCACACTTTAGGAAGGCCAATCCCATATGGATTTGAAAAAACATATCATTTGGATGTTTACCTGCTTACAGAGATGGTCCGTGTCAATAAATGTTGTGTTCCTGTAGTTCGATTAGTAGGGCATTATTTTAGCAGGGCAAAGATAATGGCTTTAATTCCCATTAAACATACCAATAAAATGTACCTCTAAGGTGCTGTGTAATTTTTTGAAGGATCAAATGACAGAAAGGCTATATGATATACATTACTATGTGTTCAGAGGTGTATAAAAGACCATACTTAATCAAGCGTTATGTTTTTATTACCTTAGAATGAGCTATTTCTAGCTACATACATGCGGGTCCCCTTTGCATGGAATTGGCCATGTTGTTTCTACATTAGCCCTAAATGGACAAACTGCGCGTTTTGTAAATACGTTATCTCCTTCGGCAAAGAAACGGAAACGTGACGACATCCTAGCTCTGTGTTAGCCTCCATAGTGCTGCCTCAATTCGCAACCTCACCACTAGATGCCGCAAAATTTCATTCACTGGTCCTTTAAATGCACATAAGTTGCTTCAAATAAGTATCTCCCAAATGCATAAATGTAAAAATTGATAAACATGTTAAATGTATCCTTGAAACCGATAAAACACAAAGTAACAAAGCAAGAAAAATCAGGATAACCAACACGAGGAAATGATCCAGCATGCTGTCAAACGCTCACATATACTTTACTGTAATGGTGTGCTTCAGGATTCGTTGAGCTCTTGCATAAAACATTACTACTCAGAATTTCAGAGTCCACCACACAGCAGGTGAAACTCCTTTGGCTTAGAGCTGCTGTAGACCTTTATCCTCAAGGACACGCTATAAGAGTAGTTACAAACACACGCTTATGAGAGCACTTCCTGTGTTCTACAAAGACAATGTGTTAAAACAGGTAGTTACACTTTATCTTATCTAAAAGTCGATTTAAAAGTTAATTTAGTGACCTTCAACGTGTGCGATACACAAATATTTTGTATCTCCTGTGTGTTTTGTTATAAAAAGAAGTTCCTGGTTTCTCTGAGAACTTTGTAATTGCATCCCAATTTCATCTGAAATGATCGTGAAAATGATCAATAAGAGCTGCTGAAGTGTGTTTGTGGTATATTGCCTCCAGCTGCCACTATTTATGCCATATTTTATTGCAAAAGAGTCTGTGAGAGAGGCAATTTATGTATTTTCTTGAACATTTTCGCGGGGTGTTAATAGCTCTCATTATGATCTACACTCTAGGGAGACGTGGGTTCAAGTGCAACAGCTGAGAGCCGCTGCGTGATGCGGGTGAACATCAATGGGTGTCTGAAAATCTGTGCACAAATTAAAATCTGGCATTTATGCTGGTATTGTTTTTCTTTTGAAAACCAAATGCAGTTCCGCCACTGTGGTAGTAAAACATTAATAACTTTGTTTGCAAGTGCTATTGAATTTTAAACAGTGAATATTTACCTTTGTTATTTAAACCCATCATGGTCACATTTCGGTAATACTGAAACTACATGATATGGTCATGGAACTAACGTTACAAGTTTTTCTTGTCTTATGCCTGCTGTTTAAATATTGCAGTTCTCCATGCGTGTACAGTACATTCCTTTATCTTAACCCATCAAAGGGAATGTGAAGAATTCAGTCTCCTGTCACATTGTACATCTAGTGGCATCAAGGTGTTAAATGTTATCACTTTAGATGTTTTCAACTTCCCTTAACCATTAACTAACTAAGAAAAACAAGTATTGGAATGAACAAAAGAATGGCTGAGCTTGCATGAACTGCATATGTGTTGTCATTTTATCTAGTGCATGCTATTAGTGTTGTTCACTACCCATGTTCCTCTTTCTCTGTAAAAAAAACCATCCTTCCAATTAATCTCTCATGCTACTTAATTATTTTATGTACTGAATATGTGAGAGAAAAACAAAAAAACTAAATAGTCACACATTGTGGGAATGATTTTTTTGTGCCTTTGGCTAATGCTTCTTTCTTCTGTTAGAAAATGAAAATTATAGTGTTTGCACGATCATGCTTTGAAACACAAGAGATTTTGCTTAGACTTTCAGAATGTTTTATATTAATTCTTCAATGGAAGGCCTTTACTTACTGCTGTAATAAACAAAAATGATAGATTAAAGCATATCTATGTATTCAGATGCTCAAATACAATATTTTCATTGCATCTCTTGACTAGTAATATTAATTTCTATGCAATTACTTTCTGCACAATAGAGAATGTTGTAAGGCGCTCAGTGCCTCAATACTGAATTCATAAATGCAATGTGTATGCAAGGGGCTTTTTGTGCACTGTAGTCGTTTTGAAAGTGGTCAGCTTCATTGTAGGCCTGGATTGTGAAAAATGGGAATGCTGCTGAAAGAGACAGAAAGGGGGCTTTTAGGAATTTGACTGGAAAACTGTTAATTTCACTGAAGTCCTAAAAGAAGAATAGATTTTTTCTTCTGACGCATATAGACCTCTTCGAATGACGTAAACAATGCTAGTTTAATGCTGGTGCAGAAGGACTTACTGTTTCTGTTTTTTTACCATTAAAAATACCATTGTTTATACCAGGGGTGTCCAAAGTCAGTCCTGGAGGGCCGGTGTCCTGCAAAGTTTAGCTTCAACCCTAATCAAACACACCTGAACAGCTAATCAAGGTCTCACAAAGCAGACTAGAAACTTCCAAACAGGTGTGTTGAGCCAAGTTGGAGCTAAACTCTGCAGGACAGTGGCCCTCCAGGACCGACATTGGACACCCCTGGTTTATACCATTGCTAACATTATACAAACGTTTGAACAAAATGCAAGCAACATAATATGTATATTTGATTTAAATTTGTAAAACAAATATCATTGAGATTTAATTATACATGAAAGATTTAAAAAACTAATAACAAATCAATAAAAACAGACTGCCTGAAACTGCATTCATTTTCGGTATTCCCAGTGTGCTTGGCTTCATGACATGTACTAGCTCTGTAATTTGCCCAGAGATGTTGACTAGTTGTCCTCCAGGACAAATGTGTTTCTTACACACATTCAGGTCGTATCACTACACAGGACATAAGGCAACCTTTAACAAAACAACTTTTGATTGACAGTGATTGAACAGCAACACCGTAAGTTGGATTCAGTAGATTTGCAAGAGTAAAAGAATGTGCAAATATTTCTGGTATGAACTGTCAAAGTGAATTATTCAAAGAACTCAAATCCCAAGCTCAGGGAAATCTCCGGAGTATAAATTTGATATGCAAAAATTCTCTTGCTCAAGCAAAATTAGTAAAACAGTGTGTTGGACACGTATTGGCTGATATATTGGATACTCTGGCTGAAATTTGTGTTATTATTTTCAAACTATGCACTAAATTGACCTAGATAGTAAAACCAGCTGGAATCTTTTGATGCAAATAAGAATTAGCGTGGAAGGTTTCATCAAATTATTAAAAGCTAACAACCAGTGTCCTGATGATAATATGTACCTGGATACATGAAAATGGATGCATATAACATCAAAATCTTTTTATTTGTTTTGTTTCATAAAATATAATTTAGTATTGTTTGTTTAATATTATACTGCTGGACAAATTAGTTTCATGTATACACTTTGGAGCAACCAATATATTTATTCTGTTCACAAATAAACCTGATCTAATCTAATATTTGCGGTCATAAGTGTTGGAGTTTATGTATGCTGTAACTGCAAATGCAGAAATGAAAACAGTTTCACCCACTGTTCTTCCCCATATCAGAATTACAAGGTCCTGTTTAATCTTTATAGAAGGTGAGGTGACCCTGTCCAGACTCCAAACTGACCCTCAGGTGGGCGTACACAGCAATATACCGGAATATCATAAAGGCTGTATAGAGCTGGTATGAAGCTAAGTTTCCTACAGCTGTAAACAGCAAACACAACAAATACAATATATCCAATGAAACTGACTCACTCAGTATAACAGCATTTTATAAACTGACCCACAGCACTTAACATTTCCAAACTACACTGTCTACCAAGAATGTTGAGCCACAGGTCACGAATACCTATTGCAGAATACACACAATATCTTACTAAAGAACCTTTACAGAATAAACACTTTCTCCCCCAAGAAAGTGGATGGTAAATTGAAATTCACCTCTTGGTTTATGTTAATGTATAGCCTATTTGGGTATATATTCTGCACTGTTTACAGTAGTAGATGATTAGTGTGCTATGCATTTTAATACGTTTATGAACAAATAATTATGTCATAAGTGCAATATTTGTCTGCATTTTGTGCATTTATGTTTCAATGCTCACGTGTTTCTCTCTATCCATATTTCCAAAAATACCAGCTGTACTGTGAACATGTTTTAACATCATTACCCTCGAGACCTGCAAAATGATTAAACTTTCAAAGTGTTCTTATCATTTACTAACAGTGATTTTCGTATCTTTGCCAATCTCAAGGGTGCTTTCATCCTTTTCACAGTAGCCTGTACACCTGGTGAAGGTGTGTACTGGAGTGCACGAGGTGTGTGTTGTACAGTAACTACTACTGTAAGTTACCTCTTAAAAGTCTATTGAACTACTTCAGTTCTCACCAACAGGTGACTCTACACCTGATACACCCATAGATTTCACCATCTCATTTAAAGAGTTTTCTCCTTACCTTCCAGCACAACTTCTCTGCCTGCTTTCTTCAGCACCTGCACCGCCTCGTCGTGCGTAGCGTCACGCAGATTGATCGCGTTCACGGACAGGATCGCGTCTCCGACGTAAAGCGCTTGCGTTTGATCCGCAGCCAGACCCTTGAAGATTTTACTAATAAGAATGGGCATCTTATTCTCCTTCCCACCTTTAATGCTGATGCCCAGTCCTCCGACCTCCTGTTTGGTCACTTTGACGCATCTTTTTCGGTTCGCGATCGCTTCGGGCACTTGTGAATCCGCGTATGGAGTCCTGGGACTGTCCGGGTGATCGTAAGAGCCGTTAGTGGTGATGCCGTTCAGGTTAACGGCGGGCTCTCCGGCGGGCTCCTCGCAGCTGAGCGTCAGAGACTCGTCGCTTAAACTCGCGAACACCGCGTGCCATCGCTCCCGCACCAGCACCTCCACACACGCGCTCCTCTGCGCTCTGTTCCCGCAAACCGCCGATGCTACCGCCATCTTTGAAGCATTCTTATAATGCCATGTGATTTCATACACGAGCACAGGACTTTACCCTCGTACAGGGAAAAGTTATGCTTCAGGTTGAATTGTTTCAGCCTTTCTAAGCTCCCCGTGCATATCCTTTTTGGGTGGAGCAACAGTGAGATGTCCTGTGTGGCCATGCAGGCGCATAGCTGAACTGTGCCGCTGTCAGGAAATGTGCGAATTAAACTTTCTGGTTTATATATTACATGCGATTGTTGATTCCAGCCACGTTCCACGTTTGAGATTTTCTAACACTTTTCGGATGAAAGAACACTTTGATGCAGTTGAATTTACAATGCTGGGATTCACATTCAGTGTTTATGTGGATCAAATTCCTACTGGCATGAGTCATTTCAATAAAGTGCGACCACTAGAATGAAGCTGGAGATTGTTTTGCTCTTTCACTTCTGTTGGTGGTTTTGTTTGAAAAAGATGTACCGGGAGGGAGTTAATAATGATTATAGTACTCGAAGCAAGATGAAACCGATACGGCAATGTAAACAACACACTACGCGCATTGAAAAGTCCACCGTGTGCGCGCAAAATACTAAATGTTTTCAGTGCCATCTAGTGACAATTTTAGATTACTGCACCATGCCACCAGTGACGGGTCATCCACATAAAAAACCCACAATTTACCACGCCCTGTTTTGTGAAAATGTAATGCATTTGTAATGGGTTGACCAGATCACAGCACGTGTGAAGAACATAACAACACAAAGCCACCCAAGCGAAGACACTCTTGGAATAAACACGTTTACATCTAACGAGGTAAAAAATAATGAGCAAATTAGGTCTTATTTTGACTAATGATCAAAGCAAGAAAATGAATGAGGTGTGGAATAAATTAGCTTCTAAAAAAAGAGTTTTGAAGCACTTCAAATATTTTATCATAGCTGATTACTTTAAATAAATGAATGATGATTTGAGAAACGTTAAATGCTGCATTCCTGCTTTTGACTTTTATTCAGAAACGGACTTAAAGCATGCTCAAAGGTACAGCAGCATGAAAACATAGTCAAAAGTGATTGTAAGCCATCCAAATAAAGATTCTGAGAACACATGCTAGAGAAACGTGTTGCTGGAACCATTTATATATTGTCTCATGCATTTATATATTGTCTCATGCTTATTCTACTTTCTGAGTTTGATAGGACTAAATTAAAAATTACGAAATTTACAAGTTAACCCCACTACAACTCACAGGAATCCGTGGCTGTAATTTAAAAGGGCTGCCATATACCCTAGGGAATATTTCGTAGTCTTTTTCCTTTCTAAGTGTCTCTCTCTTTTCTTTGGTCGATCCCTAACGATTGTGAAACAGCAGGAAGGCACATGCAGCTCATTAGAGTTGAAATAAAAGGCCATGATGAGAAGTTATGGGGCTCTCCTGTGTGCGATGAGAAGAGAATAATTCAAGTGCTGAATGACAAATTCACTTTCATCACCCCCCACCATCAAGACTCAGTGCAGTTTTATAACAAAATGGTCTGTGGAGTTATAATGCATCCTACAAGACTGTTGGGTTTTTTGCTATTGTAGTGTATCATGGGAAACAGTGGATGCACACGTAATGCATTTGTTTCACTAAAAAATTCAGCACAAGAGGGTCATTTGTTGTATTCTGGGATTATGATGTCACATTTTGTGCTTGAAAACTGTACTTTGATAAATGGCAGTGGAATGTTTAGCTTCATTTGGCCAGCAAAAACTAAGAATAGCCGGAATAGGAATAAGTAAGCAAAATATAGTGTTTGAAAATAAAACCTCAAAGCCACATTTAATGTGTCATTTGCGTCACTCAGAACAAAAACGCCTTTATACAAGTGATGCATGCGCAAAGTGTGCGATGCATGAAACATAAATATTATTCTTGGCATAGTTTGTTCATGTTGTTTACGCAGATATGTTGCTTTTAGCACATGCCAAGTTGGTTTAGGTAAACACTTCTGCAACTAGAGAGAACCAGGAAGACTGTCTGGGTCCATAGTTTCTTTATATTATAAATTTAGCAATGATTCTGTGTCAAAAACAATGTCATTTTTTTTTATTTCTGGAGATGCACTCTTAAAAATAAAGGTGCTTAAAGGGTTCTTCACAGCGATGCCATAGAAGAACCATTTTTGGTTCCACAAAGAACCATTTAGTCAAAGGTTCTTTAAAGAACCATCTCTATCTTACTTTTTTATGATCTGAAGAACCCTTTTTCGCCAAAAAGAACCTTTTGTGAAACAGAAAGGTTCTTCAGATGTAAAAGGTTCTTTATGTAACCAAAAGGTTTTTCCATGGCATTGAAAAACCTTTTAAAGCAACTTTTTTTAAGAGTGTAGATGTGAGTTATTCGACTTAATAGATCATACAATGCTAAATTATAGAATAACTGAAAACAAATGACCATTTACATCACATAAATGAATGTGGTGTGGTCTCATTTGTTTTTGCAAAGTGAGCAGCACACCAGATGCCAAAAGTATGCTCATTAAATTAGCATGTCTAAGAGGCCTATATATCTTTTTAGTATATTGACCCTTTTTCCACTATAAAGCACCTACTTACAACAATAAAAAGGTTTTGCGGATGTCAGCTTTCCTGTGGCTCAGTGGTTACACTGTAAAACTTTTCGCTGTAAATTTCTCTATATATTCTCTATAGAGTAGGTCATGGGTTCGATCCCAGGGGATTGCACACAGTCAGAAACAAATGTATAGTACAATGCAATGTAAGTCGCATTAGCGTCTGCCAAGTGCTTAAATGTAAATGTCATAGGTTCTTTATGAAACCATACAGCCAAAAATAGTTCTATGATATCGTGAAGCGCCTTAAGTTGCTATATTTAGTACAATGCTGCCATTAAAAAAACAGGACTTAAAACTGAACATGCTTTTTTTAGCATCTTAACATTTTAGATTTAAAGGGATAGTTTTTTTGTAGACACAAAAAAGAAAATTATTGCACGATTTACCCCCCAAAACCTGCATATGGCTCTTTATTCTGTGGAACTCAAAAGAAGATATTCTAAGGAATGTGTGGTTTTGTGTACATACAATGGAAGTCAATGGTTACCAACCAACCTTCTTCAAAATATCTTCTTTTGTGTTCCGGAGAAGAAAGTCATGCAGGTTTAAAATTGCATAATGGTGAGTGAAAGAAAAATAATTTTCATTTTAGGGTGAATTATCCCTTTAAGGTTTCCGACACACTTGAGGTGCAATATGAAGCTTAATAGGTTATCCAGAATGGAAGTAACAAAACAAAACAAAACAAAACAAAACACAAGAAGCCTTCCAGCTGTTATGGGTGAAATTTCCAGATTTGTTTCTGCAAAATCAGACTGTTGGGCAAAATCCTACTACAGAGTTATTTTAGCCGAAGGACTATAAACATGCAGAGGCTTTGTGGAATAATATTAATTTAGGTGGGGTTTAACAAGGTGTATGGAGTAACGTGTAGAGTTGTGTAAAACTGCAGCGTTTTCTTGCAATCAGATCTCTTTTTTCTTTTTCTCTCCATGTGTTTTTATTTTAAGGGACAACAAATGTTTTTTTTTACCCAACAGATCTAGATTAACTAAAAGCAGGTCAGAGGCATCATATGTTGTGTATTTTATCCCCATAGGGACTCCCATTGTAGGACCAGGCTGGATCGACTAGTTCTGCGATTGTGAAATAAATGGCGTGAAAGCTTATTTGGACCTGAACTCTGGAAGTTCTTCTGAGATGTGGTGGTGCTATCTGCTGTTAGCATGAGCCAGATGTTATTGCAAAGGCCCATATAGATCTTTTCGATGGCTCATTTTCCCAGTGTGGACAGCGGTAATACTGACCAAATTGTTTTGGTACAGCTCCATGTAGGAAAATGACTGCCCAAGCCATATGTGCATGCTTTAAAACAGGTAATTGTGTTAATTTGTGTAAATCCTCACAGTTCACAGCTATTGGCTAGAATAATAAACCCAGAATTTTAAACTCATGATGGCGTTTCATGTGTCATTATTGGAACAGAGTTTAACTGACAGTAAATCCAGTAGTATAAAATCACATCTGGCTACTTCACTGCTCGAAGCCAAAAATCAGAGGTCAATTTAATGATTCTGAAAACATCATTAACTTTGCTTTCACTTTGTTCTGATGTGTGCTTTACAAATGAAGGTTGAATATGACTAGTTATACCCATATATATATATATATATATTTTTTTTTTTACCCTTGTACGAGATGGTGCTTAACCTGTCAGGGATAGAGGCAGAAGAACCCAGATGCAGACAGCCAAGGTAACAAGACTTTAACAAACAAAAACCCACAATGGGGGCAAAACTAAACAAAACAGGAACTCAAAACAAAGACTTCCCACAAGGGGGCAAAACAAAGGAAGTCCAAAACACAGCAAGGCCATGCGAGGCGATGCGAGGCGATGCGAGGCGATGCGAGGCGAGGCGAGGCGATGCAAGCCGGGAACAATGTAATACTCACAGGGACTGGGAATGACCATTAACAAGGACATAGTAATGTGACGAACCGGCACAGGACAGAAAATACTAGGGACTTAAGAGGGGAACACTAACCAGGGAAGTTAACAATGGGCAGGTGAGGGGAATGAAACACTAATGGGAAGCTAACGGGAAGATTACACGGGGCAGGTGAGGGGAATGAAACACTAATGGGACGATGACGGGAAACAAGGGGGCGGGGCCAAGGCACGCGACAGGAGAACACATAGCGCAAAGTCACAACAAAGGCCACGTGTTTCCACACATAACACAACAAGCACAAAAGACATGGTACTGTCACGACCCTGTCCACAGAACTAGAAAACTCCAGACAAGAAGGACAGGACCATGACATAACCGCATATTATTAAACCTTAACTGTTGACTATTTTGAATGATAATGAAAAAGAATTGATTACATATTCACCTTATCGATTTCACATCTTAGTAGTTCTACAAGAGAATGTACATGCAAAGACTTTGCATTGTAAATAAACTGCTATGTGTCAAACAGGTTTTTTTGGTTATTCTTTGTGTGGTCACAGAGTAGTTCCAGAAGTGTGTTTGTGTTTGTGTAAACAGTATAATTTCACTCTGCTAATGGATATTGGCAGTCTCCATTCTGGCACAAATTAGACAGGCAGTTCCAAAACTGAGATGATGAATCCCGCCGGCCAAACAAGCTCTTGTTCCTCCTTCTTTTGTTTGAAGTTAATAACTTCGGAAAATTGCAGAAAATTTAACTGTCAGAATAACATTATTTGCTTATGCTTTCTAGATGAATGCATGACAACATGACAAAACAAGACAAAACTGTTTTTTTTTCCATTTGAACACCACACAATTTACAAATATTCCCATCTCCACAACACAGCTGTGCGTGTTTGGACTGATTCCTTTAATATGAAGTCGTTGAGGCATTGGATATGATTATTTAGCTCCAAATGTCACATTTTTCATGCAGTCAAACAAAAACTGTCACAAAACTATATCTTAGTTACTATAAGCCAAATGTCCAAATTAGACTAAAAAATCATTTTTTATTTATTTATTTAACATAAAATCACACTACACACAATGACTCATTATGTGTTAAAAGTCCATAACATAAAAATGTGCTATTATTTAACACATCATTTTTAAGACTTATTTTTCATATTTGATTTATTTATTGTATGAATTATCTGCTCCAAACTACAAGTCTAATATTGCTCCAAATAACACCAGCATGAATTCTAAACTTTTAAGGTCAATATGTCACATGTGCTTGTATCGTTATAAAAGTATACAAATTATTTACCACAATAGGCTACTTATTGGTAAATATTGACTCTTAAAGGTCTCCTCAGACGAGCACTTTCAACAAGTTGGTATGATTTATTAGGGTCTTCATGAAATGTCTGGAACATATTTTGCTTAAAAACACTCAATGGCTGTGTAAACAAAACCCTTCTTGCCTCGTCAAAAACAGCTATGCTCACAGCAACCCGTTTTGGTGCATGTCTCTTTAACTGATAATGAGTTACAGCGAACCCCACCCCCTTCTGTCCGGCGTGTCAACACAACACACGTGTAGTGGCAATGGTTTAGCTAAATTATATTTCCTGAATTCCTCTGCGGTTAGTTTTGTCTTAAACGTCTCAAATCATTCGTCCAGAGACAAAAAAATCAGTCACAGCAAACAGCTAATGCGCTCACGTGGTGCGTGTATGCTTACCTAAAATCCACGCAATCCACATGGATTTTAGCGCTTGTCATTGTCAAGTTATAACGTTACACACACAACGTGAGCTAGTTTGCTGTGACAGATTTTTCAGCCTAAACACGAATGATTTGAGACCTTTAAAACGAAACTAACCCCAGTGTTCGCCCCTGTTCATTAGCAAAACAAACAGCTTTCCGCAGCTAAACATATTAACGCACATAATGTATTAACATTCATACAGCTAAACTCCAAGTGCCCATCTGCACTTATATACAGTAAGTTTAACACTGGCTTTGAATGTTCTATTTAGCCCGTGACTGACTTGAAGCTAATCCTGCTTGTACTGTCCCAGGTTGAAAAAACACTTCGGTTTGAAGTGATTCGCGCAAACAAGAAGGTTTTTACTTATGGTTTCTGATGGATTTCCACAAAAAATTTAATAAATCCACTCCTGTCTCTTCCAAGGTTTGGACTCTGTGCAGTGACTACATTGCATGTTGTCCACGAACTTTAGCCATGGCGTCACGTAGCCTACACCGCTGTCGCTTGTGAAAACAACAATGGCGGAGTGTGGTGGGTTGAACTGTGTAGATTAAGATTATAATAAAATCCGCTTTGGACGTCACAATGGGAGCGAAATCTGAACGGCTCGATGTCTCACATGCTTGCAGGGAAAGGCACACCAAAACAAACTTACTGGGTTCTTATTTTTCACGTTTTCTGGTTTGCTAGATGCACCGGGGACCCGATTATAGCACTTAAACACAGAAAAAGTGGGGTTTTCATCTGATGTCTCCTTTAAAAAGGATGTGTCAAATAATAACACATTTTCACTTGTTTTATAACATATCATGAGTCATTTTGTTATGATTAAATAGGGACAACACAAGGTTGAGTTAAAAGTACTAAGAACTAAGCAATAAAAGACTAAGAACACAGATGTTTTCAGTTAAGTACAGATTGTGTTGTTTTCAACATAACAATGTTTACGGTGTTCAAATGTGGCAAATAGTCTTCTCTTTACGTGCTATTGGTGCTCATGATGGGCTTTGGCAATTTTAAGATGTCAATTCAATTGCACCATTCTAATATACCTCCACTAGAGGGAACAGTACACACATTTTTAAGCTTCCCTTATTAAAAGAAAGTAAAACACAAACTTTTATAGAAACTGTCTGGGATACATTCCCATTTCTGCTAAACAGGCAAAAAACCCAAATATACTCAGAACAAAAATGGGACAGTTAATGTTTCTGTGAGGGTTTATGCGCATTTGCTTGGCCTGGGAGCCCACCCAGCCAAATTAGATTGGCATAGGAGCATTCACATGGACAGCATCCTCAGACTTTACAACACCGTGAGAGCATTTTCTTCAAGACGCTTTTCTTTCAGTTGGATTTTCCCTCTTGAATTAACCGCCAGTGGGTTGCCGAGTTCAGCGGCTCCCAAAATATATTTCCAGTGCTTCTTTATCCAGTCCCAATGCCAAACGAGGACTAGATTTATTGCATTTCATAAAAGGATAAGCAGTTTTAATGTACAGTTGCTTATTTGATCAAGCTATCCAACCGATTCATTTGCATAAGCCTTTACTATACGGTGTCAATTCCCTCCAACACGAATACAATCTTTTTTACGCCATGTTCTGCCCTTGCTGACCGCACCGCTCATTTGAGCAGAGCTTTGATTGGGTGCCTAATGACAGGAGAGTTTGAATTGGTTCTCTGTGTTCGGATTGAAGAGCATGATTGTATAAGTGTAGCTATTTAAGTGCGCATGGAGTGACATCACACAGCACGAGTAGCTGGAACAGTGCTAGAATTGAGCCCTGCACATCTGTAAGACACCACTCTCTGTAGACATTCAGCTGCGAGGAAAAACAGCCAGACACACACGCACGCACGCACGCACTCACTCACACACACACGCACACGCACACACACACACACACACACACGCACACACACACATGCACACCCACCTGTTTTGCCATTACCTCATAATTTCTATGAAAGCTGCAGGTGACACCTGGGGCTTAACCGTGGAGAGAGGGGCTTTTTGTGGAAAGTCTCTTTTTACATACGCCCACGGGTGGTCTGGGAAGCAAAAACGGCCCTGGAGTTTTCGGCCCACATCGGCCCTCCACCATTTTTGTCGACCGGGGAGGGGGGTTGGGGGGCGGGTTGTGGAGGCGAGAGAGAGATTGATTGCCATTTCTGTCGATGTGTTAATAACGTCCGACTGTCCGGCACCAAGCGTCAATTACGGCCCCATACATTACCGGCCCGTGGGGAAAAGTTGCAATACTACAGATGCGCGGTCGCGGCCATAGGCCGTCGGTGGGACGGCCGTTCTGGACTTTGACACAATGTCCTACTGGTCAGTCCGCCCCTGCATACGCCTGTGTGACCTAAAATTGGTGTAACCTGTTCTAAAGAAGAAGTTCAATTAGCTACAGCAGATTTGCATAGACCTGCATTTTAAAATAAAAAACCAACGAAGTACCAAAATTTAAATAAATCAAACCCAAAAACATTAAAAAAAGGGCAGATTTCATTTTACACAATAAGTGTACACATATTTATATATAAGAATAAAGTGTTTTGTTTCTTTACTGGTGTAATGACCAGTGTTGGGCAAGTTACTCTGAAAAAGTAATTAATTACTAGTTACTAATTACATATTCAGTAGTGTAATTAGATTACTGTACAAATTACTCCAAAAAGTTTTGAATGACTTATTACTAATTACTTTCTATATCCTACATCAACCTTGATTAGTTAAGTGATTCATGAAACTGATCTTTTAATTCATTCAAATAAACAATATAAAACTACATAAAGTAGTATTATTAACTGACTAAAGTATTACAAATGTGAGAATTATACATAAAGCACAGATTTTAAAGTTAGACTTAGAATTTTGATGTCAATTCCACTATTGCACACACACATACACACAGTATTTAGTTGAAATTAGTTTGAAAAAATGTAATTAAATTACAGAAAAGATTAGAGTAATCCCTTACTTTACTTTTTCAAGTGGGAAGTAATTAAATTACAGTAACTAGTTACTTAGTAACTAGTTACACCCAACACTGGTAATGACTTACGCCACATGCCCTATTGTAATGGCAAATGGGCTCTTAGGTTGTATACAAAAACTTTGTGTGTGTTTATCCCGGGATGTCAACTGTAGATGAATTGCTTCCTGTGTGTGACTGCATTAAAACCACCCAGATAGAGTCCGTACAACTTCACATCTTCACGGACTGTGAGAGAGACCGTAAGAGGCTGAACTGGATACATACAGCGACCCGCTAGCTTGCCAGCTCTGATGGGAAATAATGGAAAGTGTGTCAGTAAAGTATCACACTCTGGCTCCCAGACCCAAGCTGCTGTGATATTGAGACAGAGAAAAGGTGTCCAAGTGGAACTGGGTGGATTAAACCACTCTTCTAATGTCTCTCACACCCTCGTTCTCTCGTTTCCAATCTGTCTCCTTTCTTCTCGTTTCATTTCCATTAATCATGACAAAGTGCTTCAATGTGGACATGTTCGAAAGGATAACGCCTTTGCGGAAAACCACTACACTGGCCGCACACCCAGCATTGTTTTTTTTCTTCGAGAGAGAGTCTGGAAATGTAGTTTGTTGGAAGTGTATTGAAAGAAGTCAATAATGCAAAGAACATTTATTATATTTAATATAATGAGAATACAAAGAATAAACAGTTGCTGGTTAGTTGACATACAGTTTATAAAGCTTTTTAATACTGTAGCTTTTCTTGTATATAGTAAAGTATTTTCTGCCATAAGAGCTTATTATAATGTTTAATAATATGTTGGATAAAAATGTAACGTCAACTTTCATTTCAAAAGCTTTTATATGCGTTCAGTTTTTTTTTTCTGCTGTAAGAACAATGTCAGTACCAAATGAAACTTAGAACTCAATGGTAGTAAAATATGAGGTCCTGAGATGTCTAATACCACCCAGTCTAGAGTTTCATATTTTCACGTACACATGAAAGCCTTGTGGATGATTTATACAGCAATTTATATGATTTCCCTCGGTTCAGAGAAAGAAGGCACTTTTGGGAATAAAACCAACGGTTTTTATTTATGTGGGAATCACACATCCCAACCTGTGAGTGATTTGCTGAAGAGCTCTGAGAGGATTTTGTGTTACCCGAGTTATTATCTTGCACTCATACATTCATATCATATACAGTATATCCAAAGTTACACATATACATACATCAAACACTGTCAATTCAAGCATTTATAAATGACTCCTTCGCTCACGCCCACATCCAACCTCCTCCCCATCCTTGGTGTTTGGAGTCATAAAGAGTCCATCTGAAGGCCTGGATTACCAATCAATATTACAACTCATAGTTTACAGTAATAACATTGATGTTATTGGATCGCAGCAGTTCTTGGTGCCCATGTGGGAGATTGTCATTCACTGGCCTTTTGTTCATTTGTGTCTTATGGCTCTTGTTAAACACCACCACATGTATGCACGTGTCCCCGTCTGAACAGAATGGCAGGGCATTTCTCATTTTACTTTGTGTATGACTCTTTCTTACGCACATGATGTTCACTCTGCCCTCTCTCATCTCTGATGTCTCTGTCTCCACCTAATGCAGAACAGGCACCTGGCTTCCCCTGGGTGGATCAAAACCCTGCTGTGATTACACTACACATGCTTTCCCATGATGCAAGACTATTAATTAAAGCATTAATGAAAAAACTCTGGTCAAAGGCTTTTCATGAACTGTACATCATAATTCCTCACACATGTTGAGACGCTGTTCATCTCCTGGCTCTTCAGTCGGTGAAATCACTTGTGTCTGACCCATGCAGATTTTTCTTTCCTTCTGCAGGCCACTAGATCTCAGATTGTGATATCCTTTATCTAGAAAGTTGTTTTAAACATTTTGATTCTTTGATTTAGAGGCTTTAAGAGTTGACTACAAACGTCTACTCATGGGTTTGTCCTTGTCCTCTCCATGTGTGTCATATGTAGAATAAAAAATGCACTTATATTGTATACTATTGTACTACCTAGTGCATTAAATTTAAAAGGATAGTGAGCACTCTTTAGTCATTCAACAAAATACTTATTCATTTATAAGAACAACTCGAGTGTCTTTGTCTTTTAAGTCTAAGTGAACTTAAGAGCATCATTAAACCTATTAAAAACGTTACCCTGTAACGACAAAGTTGATTTAATTCAGTCCAACAAAAAGTGCAAAGCTTTCACTTCAACTGCCCTTCCAACTTGTTAATGGTGTTCCTGTGTGCTTACTAAAATGTACTTTAGTCTAAAATATAATATTCATATTGATATCAATCAAATTGTGAATATCATTTGTAATTCATTTTCAAAATTGCACAATTTATCTTTCACACAAAATTTGCCTCCTTTTTTTCTCTCAACACTGAAAAATAGACTGAAATTGATCATGTGGATTCTAAAAACCTCGACTGCCATAACATAAAAAATAGCCATAATAGGGTATATGAACTCATCTAAAACATTTTAGCTCAGACAGATGGACCGGAAAAGTTTTAAAAAGATCATTCTGTGTGCGTGTGCGTGAGCGTGAGTTTGTTTTGGTTGTGACTTACAAGCTGTGACCTCCGAACAGCATTCAGGACACATCTTCCCTCCTGCCTCTGCCAACAAAGCATCTTCTGTACACCAGCGTGTGACGACTAGAAGTGGGCGGAAAGATGGCAGCTTATACAAGCCCTATGCTTTCTCTTTCGTGCTACAAACAGAAGGGCAGTGTGTGACCCCTGCAATAACAGTCTGATCTGATCTGTAGATCAGACACCTCAAACTCGACCAGGAGACAGAAAAAAAACAGAAAGAAAAAGACACACCCTGTCACAAAAAGCCTGTGGTTTGTGCTTTATTTACTGTACGTGTTTAATGGTTAAAGGGATAGTCCACCCAAAAATAAAAAATCTGTCATGATTTACTCATCATCAAGTTGTTCCAAACATGTATCAATTTCTTTGTTTGGTTGTACACAAAGAAAGATATTTGAAAAAATGTTAGCAACTGAGATTTCTGGAACACCATTGACTACCATTTTTTTATACTGTTAAACACAGAAGAAGATATTTTGAAGAGTTCAATCAAATCAAACAGCTCTGGGGCACCAATGACAACCATTTTTTGACTACCCCAGAAATGTCAGTTGCTAACATTCTTCTAAATATCTTTCTTTGTGTTCAACAGAAACAACCTGTGGAACAACCTGAGATTGAGTAATTCCGTGGTCACACTAGACTTTTCGTTCCATTGCCCTCCATTCATACGCATGCGAATGTGCCAGACCGGAAACGCAAGCCCATCCGAAGATATTTCGCATTTCACTGCGTAGCAAAGTTCAAGTTTGGTGAACTCTGACCTGCGAATTCGCGTCACGTGAATGCGTGAGACCACTGGAAGATCGAAACATCACAACGTGATCTCTCGGTACACAAATGTAAAAGATGTGGGAATCATTCCCACCCATTTTTGCAGCACTGTCCGTACTAATTTCACATGCTCAGTCTAGTGTGACCACAGCATCTTTCAGAATTTTCCTTTTTGGGTGGAGTATCCCTTTAATTTTATGTTTTATTTTATGTTTCATTACGTACGTTACATTTATGCATTTGGCAGATGCTTTTATCCAAAGCGACTTACATATTACACTTTTATTTCTGAGTTTCTGCAATCCCTGGGTCGAACTCATGTCCTTGGCGTTGCTAGCGCCAGTTTCCATCGTCTAAAAGAAAGAAAATCTGAAGCCTATCAACACCCACCTGGTAAGTAATATTACAACCATTTAACAATATCTCTGTATTTACTTCAATGATTTAAACGTGTTAAGGTCAGTCAGTTAACCAGAAATCAGAGGTGTTGGAGTGAAGGTGGTAAGTAACGCTCAGTTACGTATGTGTAAATACATGCGTGTACAGTATGTGTAAACAGCAGAAATAATTGGATCTCTGTTCTCTCATCTGATGCTGACCTTCTCCACCCTTTGCTAATAGCTGCTCTAAAAAGTACTTCATGCTTAGATGATTACGAAATCACTTCAAAGGTAAAACAAAGAATTCCAGTACAATTCTCAAAAGAAAACGGACTTTGATAGTTGTAAGATCTAATTTTGAATGAAAACAGACTTAACACCTAATATTACAAATATTTGAAAGTGATTACAGACTGCAACAGCTGTAATAATTTACTGGTTTCCTTTAGTGAACTTTATTTTTTTTATCTAATTTTTAGATTAGACACTTTCATCTTGCTTACACGTGTGGACATATGCAACCTGAACTCACTTCTGCGTGTGTAAGTTCCCTCCATCCATCTGATCAAATAAGTGACACCTTCTTGTTCCCTAAATCATTCCCCTATTGTTCTCTGGTGGAATAAGATGCCAGCTTCAACCTGATCTGCTGAGACCACCACAACCTTCAAAACAACTGAAGCCTCGCCTTTTCTATGTACATTTGACTAATCATTTCTACTGTTGTTAAAGGAACAGTTTACCCTAAGAAATTCTGTCATCATTTACTGACCCTCAAGTTGTTCCAAACCTGTATAAATTATTTTGTTCTGATGAACACAAAGAAAGATATTTGGAAGAATGTGAGCACTTTTCAGTTCTGGGACATCCTTCACTACCATGGTAGAAAAAAATATTGTATTTTTTTGTTCGGTTGAACACAAAATGAGATATTTTGAAGAATTTAGGAAAACAAACAGTTCCAGGGCACCTTTGACTAACCTTTTTTTTACTATGGTAGTCAATGATGTCCTGTCGTGATTCACGGCAGGATTCCTTGTTATGTGTGGAGAGAAACGTATTATTGTCGTCTCGACAATAATATGCGTTCTCTCCGGTGTCGCGTCTTCTAGCCCCGCCCTCTCGTTACCTCGTTAGCTTCTCCTTAGTGTTTGATCCCTGTCACCTGCCCGTCACCCTCCCTGTGTTATCATCCCTCGTTTGTATTCCCCTATATATTAACCTTGTGTCTCTTGTCTTGTGCTGATTCGTTTTGTATTACCTGGTATTGTCCTTGTCTCAAAGCTCTAGTAAGTTGTCTCGTATATATTGTTTTTGCTCTGTCTTGCGTGTATCTAGTGTTTGTCCTGTCTCAGTTTTATATGGTTCTTTTGGTTACCTCGTCCGCCGGTTTTGTCCCCCACGTGGGAGGTTTTGGTTTATGTTTTATATGTGGTTATAGTGCTGTTCTCTTTTTGTCTTCCCCCATCGTGGGTGTTTGATTTGTGTTTTGTGTAATAAATTCTGTTAACCCCTTCTACGCTGTCTGCATCTGGGTCCTCATTGAGAATCATGACAGAACGAATCAGCCAACAGGTGACCCAGCAGACAGCGAGTTCCACCTCTTTGGCGGCCCTGCGGAGCCGAGAGGCTCACATCTTATACGGCCTCCGGCAGAAGGGGGCTGACATCAGGGACTTCGCCTGGGAGTTACTAGCCTCTGCGGGCAATTCGGGGTTCACTGAGGCGGAACTCAAAGTCATTTTTAACGGCTGCCTCGATGAACCCCTCAAGCCCTCAGAGGTAAGGATGCTTAGGCCCCTGGGTTTCATCGACCTACTCCGGTTCGCGATGCACCGTGAGGAGCCCAGGGACCCTACCGCGCCGGGAACTCCACCACCCCTGGTCCCCATACCGGAGGAGCGCATCCTGGCTGTGGTTTCCCTGGAAGACCCCGCACCTTCTGCCTCATCCCCTGCTACCTCGTCACCTCCAGTCACCCTCCGTGGCAAGCGGGGGAGGAGAGTGTCCTCGGGGTCCTCTTCAGAGGCATCCCAGCCGGAGCTAGCCGCTCCCTTCACCTCCTTCTTGCAGCCGACCACCAGGCGAGTGGTTCGGCTCAAGAAGAAGAGGCAACGGCGGGCAGCGTGGGATCCGTCTCAGCCGGTGCAGCAGCCAGCATCCCAGCCGGTGATCCAACCGGCGTCCCAGCCGGTGATCCAGCCGGCGTCCAGTCCGGTGCAGCCGGCGTCCAGTCCGGTGCAGCCGGCGTCCAGTCCGGTGTCCAGTCTTGTGCCCAGTCCTGTGTCCAGTCCGGTGCAGCCGGCGTCCCAGCCATCGATCCAGCCGGTGTCCAGCCCTGTCCAGCCGGCTTTCCAGCGCGTTCAGCCATGTGCAGCCGGCGTCCAGCCCTGTCCAGCCGGCCTTCCAGCCGGCGTCCAGCCGGCCTTCCAGCCGGCGTCCAGCCCTGTCCAGCCGGCCTTCCAGCCGGCGTCAAGCCTTTTCCAGCCGCCCTTCCAGCCGGCGTCAAGCCCTTTCCAGCCGGCCTTCCAGCCCTGTCCAGCCGGCCTTCCAGCCGGCGTCAAGCCCTGGCCAGCCGGCCTTCCAGCCGGCGTCAAGCCTTTTCCAGCCGCCCTTCCAGCCGGCGTCAAGCCCTTTCCAGCCGGCCTTCCAGCCGGCCTTCCAGCCGGCACCCAGCCCTTTCCAGCCGGCCTTCCAGCCGGCACCCAGCCCTTTCCAGCCGGCCTTCCAGCCGGTCCCTGGGAAACTCCCAGGGTCAAAGACTGTTCCCCCCAGGACTTATCCTAAGTCCCCCAGGACTCCGCGCCCTCGAGCGCAGCCAGGGACTGGGACTATTCCCTCCAACCTTTTTGGACTGCCCCCTGTGGACTTTCTTGTTCCCCCTCCCCCCTCCCTTGTTTTTTATTTTTATTGACTCACCCCAACCCAAGTGTTGTGTTTGCTTGTTTGCCCTTGATTTTATGTACTATGTCTTGTTGGATTTTGTCTTTGTCACAGTCTGTCTTGTCCTGTTTGTCACCTTGATGAGCGTCAGGATATCGCTCCTTAAGGCGGGGGTTCTGTCGTGATTCACGGCAGGATTCCTTGTTATGTGTGGAGAGAAACGTATTATTGTCGTCTCGACAATAATATGCGTTCTCTCCGGTGTCGCGTCTTCTAGCCTCGCCCTCTCGTTACCTCGTTAGCTTCTCCTTAGTGTTTGATCCCTGTCACCTGCCCGTCACCCTCCCTGTGTTATCATCCCTCGTTTGTATTCCCCTATATATTAACCTTGTGTCTCTTGTCTTGTGCTGATTCGTTTTGTATTACCTGGTATTGTCCTTGTCTCAAAGCTCTAGTAAGTTGTCTCGTATATATTGTTTTTGCTCTGTCTTGCGTGTATCTAGTGTTTGTCCTGTCTCAGTTTTATATGGTTCTTTTGGTTACCTCGTCCGCCGGTTTTGTCCCCCACGTGGGAGGTTTTGGTTTATGTTTTATATGTGGTTATAGTGCTGTTCTCTTTTTGTCTTCCCCCATCGTGGGTGTTTGATTTGTGTTTTGTGTAATAAATTCTGTTAACCCCTTCTACGCTGTCTGCATCTGGGTCCTCATTGAGAATCATGACAATGTCCTATAGAACTGAAAATTGCTAACATTTTTCCAAATATCTTTCTTTGTGTTAAGCAGAACAAGTAATTTATACAGGTTTGGAACAACGTGAGGGTGCAGTAATGAAAGAATTTTCATTTTTGGGTGAACTATCCCTTTAACAAAAAAGTACTCTTTTTATGCTGCTTACTCCTCCACAGCTTCAATAATATTCCTACTTGTTAACATAGCTTTGTAGACTATGCTTATTGTTGAACGCTTACACTTTGGAAGTTGATTTGCATAGATGCTGTTGATCAGCACCCAAAACACAACAGGGACACATTACCAATTTTAATGATAAACTCCTGAGAGTCGTTATTGTTGAAAATCCACTTCAGGAATAAGTCATCTTTCATAGCTAAATATACCAACCAATACCATGCAAATCTCAGGTGCCTTACGTATTTCTTTCTTAACTGTTTATGCATCTACAGTATATGTTATACAAACCCTTGTTGGTTTTAATCAATCTCTTCATATTTTGAATTGTACATTAGATTCAGCATGAACAAAGACTAATGGCTGGAAAACACTACAAGACTTTTAAAATCTGAACATATTTTTTTAAAACTAGACATCATACACTTGCGGACTTTTTTTGAAAGTTTCAGATAGAAACACACTAACTGATAAAATCTGCAGACTGGCACAGACTTTCTGCAACAAGTCCAGACTGAAAATCTGGGCAAAATCTGAGCAAAAGTCTTATAGTGTAATTTAGCTTTATGGAATGGAAAATCTTCCAGAGGATAATTAGTTATTAAGATTTGCTTTGACTGACCACAAAAGACACTCCAGTATCTTCAGTCCATGATGTTTTGTCTACTCTCTCTCTACTCTCTGTCATTTCATGTTTTTTATATCGCACTCGCCAAAAATGCAATTAGCCTGCATTTGTCTGTTATTGTCTGTACGTGGAGGAGAGAATACAGAGAATACTTTAAAGAGGTTTTAAATATTGTACCATGTCATTTGTGCTAGAAACAATTAAATACTACCAAAGAATCGGTTCTCAGAATTTTGAATGTCAGCTGTAAAATCAGAATCAGAATCAGAATCAGAAGAGCTTTATTGCCAAGTGTGCTTGCACACACAAGGAATTTTCTTTGGTGTTGGAAGCTTCTAGTACAGACATTCAACACAATGACAATACAATATAATACGATATGTACAAAATGTATAGATTGATGTCAGATAGTAAGCCTTTTGTTTAGATTGGCTTTTGCATTGTAACCTGGGGATTAAAAAAATAAATAGTTCAAAATCTTTAGTCAATTTTATAACCTTGTGGTACACAATGTGGGTTTAGTGACTAAGAGCCCCTTTTACACTGTAATCCTGGTAAATTACAGTAAAAATTACTAAATGTGCCGTTCACTCAATGCCGTGTCTTTTTACCATTGACACATCGGTACCAAAATACTGGTAACCTCTGTGATGTCATTAAGTGGAATTTGCTCTAAAAACACCCCTGAAAACATTGTGGGCATATAGTGTGTGAATGAACGTATTTCTGTTGATGTTTCATTTTTGTGGCAAACATTAAAATTCATGCAGTTGTTTATGACAAAATTGTATTACTTCAGACTGGACAACTGAACTGTTTCTTTGATGTCCGTGAACATTGCAGAAGAAAAGCTTCATCTGTGTCAGACTGTTAAGACTGGACGGAGCAGACCACAGCGTTCGGACCTTGACTGTGCTCATGTCGGTATTCCTATTCTTTGTTCAAACACAGCATCATTTGCTGGTAATGTTACAATTTCTCATACTGGAAAATTTCCAGTACCGATTTTTTGCAAAGGCCCAGTTTCTCTTTTTACCAATAAAGACTGTACAGTGTGTACATGTGAATATTTTACTGTATTCGTTTCTAAACATTGTGTAATGTTCTGCAAAGGTTGATTGCGTCTGTTCTTCAGTATATTGAATTAAGATCCGTGCTCATTTCTTCATCTTGAAACGGTGCCTTCTTTTGAAATATTTTGGCTCAAGATTTAAATCTCAGTATGAAGCTTAAAAGCCAGGGAGTGCCTATTAAATCATGTGTTTTGAATTTCATAAGCATTCAAAAGCTTCATGCAAACGTGTGATGGAGATTGTGGCGTGTGCTCTGTCGCATGGAAGTACGCGAGCAGATGTTGCACAAACGACAAGATCATTTCTGTAGTATGAAGTACAAGGCCGTGTGGATTTGACAGCCAGACCCGGCCCACACCCAGTCCCGGGAGATCAGACCGAACAGTGCTCCTATCTTGTGAGTGGAGCGAGGGTTAGTCATGCACTGCTCCAGTTGTAGGAAGTCCCCTTGTTTATGTAGTATCTGGAACACAGAGAAATGTCAAATAGCATTAAATTCAAACTACTAAACATTAATGTGCAGCCTGCTGAAAACTCAAATTATCTCCCATAAACAAATTCAGTTTTCTGATTTTCTGATTTTTATGCTCAGAAACAGATCTCATGTTTGATCAAATTATCGGAGATATCCACATTTATTTTATTCAAACTGATTTCTTAAAAAGAGTGCCTCTAGTGGTAATTTTATCTGAAAACTACAGAAATTTGTATGTATGGTTTTGAGTCATGTTTTTTTTTTAAACTAAGAATGGTAATTTGTGTCCAAACACTGATATTTAGCAAAATATTATTGAGAACTCAATAAAATCTCCAGAGCCATGAAAGAGCAACCCCTCAGCAATAAAATTTCTCTTGGGCATCTAGTTTACAAATTCTTTTGGATAGTGGAGGTGAAGGAGAAAATTTCCACATGACACCATTGGGTTTCCCAAACCAACATAAGGTTCACAAGTCTGTTTTGCATTGACACAAATGTTATTATGATTTAACTTTAGTTTTAAAATACTGGAATCTGCTCTGTTTATTCATTACCCTTTGGCTTGCAAATGGCAATTTCTCAACACATACTATTTGAAGATAAATATAATCATCATCTGATTTGAAAGGTTTTGAAAAAGCATGTTTTAATCATCACGCTCAGGGGAGACCCAACAGCAATCTGTGAAGTAAAGAGACCATTTGTTTTTATCCATTTATGAGGTTTCGAGCTGGCATGACTTCTTCACAAGCAGGCTGTGTTTTGGACTTTGCTGGCTTTGAATCTCCTTAAAACTTTGGCTTGCATTTGTGACACATCTGGGATTAAGTCGTATAAAAAAAACGTCAGTTAAATGTTGTTGTATGAAGGACAGACTATGATGTATCTGGAGCGGTTAAGAATGGGAGAAACATTTTTTTCAACAAATCTTTCATTGTTTAAGAGGTTTTGTGCTCAAACAAAAGTACAAAGTACAGCAAATGTAGATACAGCTTAAACAGATCATAACAATAGCTCATTAAACTGAAAGGAAGTGTCCTGTTTTTTTGTATGTTTGTATGATTTTTTATTAATAAACACTAAAGCACAATGAAAATATTGTGCTGTTTGCATTCAGATTAACCCCACACATCCAAGTTTGGTTTTTGCATTTGGTTTTGTGAAAGTACACACTCCAGCCCATTATATTCATCAATGTGTAGCTCTCATTTTATTCTAAATATTGCATCAAATCGACACCAAAAATTGTCAGGAGTGGGGGAAGACAGTAGGATGAACACACAACTTTATTAAACAATAAAACAAAAACCCACGAGGGGTAAAAACACAAAAAGAGCAGGGGAAATAATAACTTAAGCTCGACAGAACATAGACTAACTAAAACTGGACTAAACTAAAGTAACACTTGACAGGAACTATAACTATACACTTACTAAGACTTGCGCGAATAATCCACAGAGCAAAATTAAGAAACGTCGTACAAGCAAAACAAACCAGCACAAGACACAAGCAAACACAAGGGCATTATAAAGGGAACCAAATCAAGAGGGGAATAGGTGTGGGGCATGAAATTATTAACAATAAATAATAAGAAAACGAGAGGGCGGGGACAAACACGAGACCGGAGAGAGCGCATGCTATGTCAACCAACAATAACATGCCTCTCTCCACACAAAACAAGAGGTTCTGCCATGATCCTGCCACAAGACCAAGAAAGACATGACAAGACGAGGCAGAATCATGACAAAAAATACATAATGACATTACATACTGGTGCATATCAATTTATTCCTCACAAATTCAGCTTGACCCCCTACAGATTATCTTCATTGGTCCTCTGGGGCTTTGTTCCAAGGATGTACTCCCTGACTACATCTGTGTGGATGTGTGTTTTATGTAAATGGACGGGTCATAAATCTGCTGCTATTAGAGGTTAATACACCAAAAGCAAAATGTTTGATACAAGTGATCTGCCATTTGCACTTCAGAAGCTTCTCTCGCAATAATTGAGACTCTTAATTTATTTTTTTCTGTACTTTTTTGTTTTGCTTATCAATAGATTATCATTTTAAAGATTATATTATAGTCCTCCTTGAAAAATACTTCCTCAAAATAGTTTTGCCTACATGGCACATGCTAGCAAGTTCAAATGAGTTCAGTCAGTACATCTGGGGCGTTCTTTTACAATTACAGGGGTCATATGGTGTGAATACATGTTTTTCTGTGTCTTTGGTGTGTTATAAGTTGCCCATTCACATATTAGACACGTAAAATTGCAACAATTAAAGTGTCGGAACAAAAGATGCATTCCATCTAAAAGCGAATGCTCACCCAGACCTGCCTGAAACGCCTCATCTAACCACACCCCGGCAAATGTACGTCACTTCGTAACATGACTTGACTAAGACCGCCCAAATCTAAATGCAAGTAAGGTGGGCGTACCTGTAAAGCTCATTGTATCGTCACTGTCACAGCCATGTCGCGGAGATGCTGTGTGTTTCGTTGTGAAAAGAAAGACTCTTTGTTAGCCCTGCCAAATGATAAGACAACTAAAAATGAATGCTTGTTTCTATCTCAAACAAACTCTGTATGATGTATATGGTTGTTTGTTTATAGTCTTTATAACATCGTATATAAAATGTAAAACAGTTAGCTATAGTTTTTAACATCTTTTTTATAAAACCTTACCAATCCTTTACATCCTGCTCAAGTCGCGCTGGCAAAGTTGATGTATCGGCTTGATCATCTTCATTTTCCATATCAGATTCGGGTTTGAATTGATATAAGGAAGTACCGATGACATTTTATCACCTGTCAGTACAATTGCTTGGGAACATGATGTTACGAATATGTTAAGAGGTGTAACATTTCCGTCAACGCTTGCAGTATTCGACCAATCACTACGTACTGGTTAACTGGCCAATCATAGCACACCTCGCTTTTCAGAGCCATGAGCTTTGTAAAAAATCAGCGCGTTTCAGAGAGGCGGGGCAAAGAGGAGATACAAACATGCACGGTATGTGGAAAATACACCGTTTTTGAACCTTAAATAGTGTTTACACATTACATCTAAAACAAACGATAATATTCATTTTAGCCGTGTCATTTAACCCCTTTAACGCTGGTTGTCTGTTCTCCAGAGGCTATGTGCAGTTCAGTCTGATCCAAGCAGAGGTGTAAAGAGTACCTGAAAACCATACTTGAGTAAAAGTACAGATGCCTTGCAGTGAAACTTACATCATTACAAGTTACGAATTCCAAAACAACTTGAGTGAAAGTCTTAGAGCAGTGGTCACCAACCCTGTTCCTGGAGACCGACCGTCCTGCAGACTGCAGCTCCAACCCTGCTTCAGCACACCTGTCTGTAATTATCAAGCAAACCTGAACACCTTGATTAGATAGTTCAGGTGTGTTTGATTGGGGTTAGAGCTGAAATCTTCAGGACGGTCGATCTCCAGGAGCAGGGTTGGTGACCACGGTCTTAGAGTATCTGATTTTAAGACTACTTTAGTATTTTACTCATACTGAATATAGGTTCAAAGCAGTACTAGTCCTCAACACTTAAAAGACATGTCAGTGAAAAACAAGAAACAGTTGATTCGTGAGGAGAGCAATCGCATCAAACTGAACACCTCAAAATTGCAACAAATCGAGGTAGACACCATAACCTACGCCTATTATAAACACCCAAGTCTCAGTTAAGCTCAAGTGCTCATAAGGAAACCAATATCCTCCAAAAGGGTCAGTAAAACGGATAAATAAAAATGTTAAGTAAAAGGCTTTGGCTTTTGGAGTTTTTGCACTGGACATGCTGGTTTTGGCCAGCTATGTCAACTACCTGATAATGCACCCGCATCCGCATAATGAAGCCATGTTGACAAGTCCAGTGAAGGGTAACAGGACCTGGGCCACGGAGCAGAGGCGTGGCAGGCAGGGCTGGGAGCAGAGGCGTGGGAGACAGGGCTGGAAGCCTGGGCGTGGCAGCTTTCTTGCCCGCGGCTTCTGGAAAGGAAGAGCAGCACACAGCCCAGAGACACCACAGAGCTTCAGCCACAACCAATAGAGCCGACTCCGGTGACAGGACCTCAGGGACAACTGCCTCCGGAATCACCGGACTTGGAACCTCTGGTGACAGGACCTCAGGAACAGCTGCCTCCGGAATCACCGGACTTGGAACCACCAGCGAAGCGACCGTGATGGCTGGAGGTTCTGGGCTGGCGGCCATCTTGCGAGCGGGCTCTGGACTGGCGGCCATCATGTGAGCGGGCTCTGAACCTGCGGCCATCTTGCGAGCGGGCTCTGGACTGGCGGCTATCTTGCGAGCGGGCTCTGGTGAGGTGGCCCTGATGAACGGCGTGGCCACCATTATCGTGGAGCATGCAAGCCTTTGCAATTGGCCAGATTCCATGTCTGAGGTCTGCTGCCCTCCCCCAAAAAACATTTAGGGGCAGCCTCATCCTCCACCTCTCCCACAGTGAAGGGAGACCCACAAGACAATAATGCATAGTTCATGAATTGAGCAAGGGACCCTCGGGGACCATAATGGGATATACAGTGTTTGTAATGATTATTTAAACCGTCCAAAAGTAGTTCTATGAGAATACAGTCCGGCTATTTAGAGAAATGGGCAATGTCCAGGAAAGTCTGTATATGGTCCTCGAGGGAATTATTACCTTGAAGGCTGGCTAAATGAACTGCTGGATCCATGTTGAGGCTAAGTCTTCTGTCACGAGCTGCACAAAGACACACGGATTAGGATCCAAATGCAGTTTATTAGGGGGTAAGACAAAATCCAAACGACAAGCATAAATCCAAACACAGGTGGTCAGTCCAAACACAAACAAACATATCCACAGGGCAAAGGCTAAGAGTAATCCAAAACACAAGGCAAGACAAAACTAGAAATCCAGACAGTGAACACTTAGAATTACAGTGTGACACAAAATAAGACTTAGCCATTTGTAACTGAGAAGACCAGGTTTAAATAGGCAGACAAAGAACAGTTAACAGGACACAGGTGAAAGTAATGATGGATAATGAGTCCGGGCAATGGTTTATCAGTAATGTAGTGTGATATGACAGGCCAAGTGATGAGGGGAGGGCCCTCTAGTGGATTTGAGAGGGCACTCCAGCTGGTGATGTGACAGATCCAAGTCGCTCGCTTCTTGGAGTTTTTGTGTTGGCTACCTGTGTGAATATCATTGCTGAAGCATAAGTGCGTATAAGGGGGTGTTTTAGGGCTCCCTTATTCAACTCTGACAAGTCCAAACTTTTTATTGGATGCAGAAATAAAAGATACTTCGCCAGCCAAGACAGGACCTAAACAGTAGTGCTCTGGCCAGATTCGATAAAAAAAAGAAAGAAAAAAGAAAATGGGAACATAGGTACAACACATAGTATAATTTCTTGGAGGATCTATTGACAGAAATGCAATATTATATACTGTACATAACTATGTTTTACGAGGTGTGTAAAGACCATACATAATGAAGCATTATGCTTTTATTACCTTAGAATGAGCTATTTCTATCTACATACACCGTGGGTCCCCTTACATGGAATTCACCATGTTGTTTCTACAGTAGCCCTAAATGGACAAACTGCTCTACAGAGCGCGTTTTGTATACGTTATCTCCCTTCGACAAAGAAGAGGAAACGTGACGAGATGTTTGTCCTGTGTCAGTGAACAGTGCTTCGAAAGGGAGGGTTGGAGTGAGCCGTTGGTTGCAATTCGCAACCTCACCACTAGATGCCGCTAAAATCTCAAAATTGCTCCTTTAACATGTATTTGACTATGACTGTCACATTTGAACTCCAGATTTTACAGAGTAATACTGTAACTATTCTGTAACATACATTCATTAAAATGACATAAATACAATCAATTTGTGATGACAAGTTCACATCACTTGGGTAAAAATGTGTTTTCAGTTAAGTCAAGTTGTTAAAAAATGTTCAAAGTTTGTATTTGAGCATTTCTAAAGCACTAGGTTTCCAAAAATAAAAATGTGAGCAAAGGTGTGAATTTTCTTGTAAGCAGAGCAGAGCATGTTCACTACTTTAAGAGCGCCACACAGAGCCAGTCTCTCAAAGTCCACGACCTCCTATTTGCATTTAATTTGATTCTTCTTAGTACAACATGCCGCCTGCTGAAATACCCAGCAGAACTGAACAATGTGAGAGGTTCTCCAATGAAGGTAATACTGGACGGCTGCTGTCTCAATGGAATATGTTTTAGACATTATGCTGCTAAGGGATCATTTGTCTTCATCACAGTGTACATTACCTGTCCGAACCCTCACTTCAGAATGATTTATAGCCACATCGAATGGGCAGTTTGGGGTTTGGAGACTACTCATGATACCTTCTGGTTTATCCTGAATGAAAGAGGCATGTCTATGATTTGTGCAATGGGTGGCCACTCAATCCAATTTTTGTCAAACCCCCCTCACATTCCTGCCTAAGATCTCTTCCATTTAACTCTAATGACTTAATTTCACCTAATTTCACCTCGCTAATAGGAAAAGCACTTCCTTGTGCCACAACCGCTGTGATGAAGAGCAGGGGAGCTCTTGGCTTTATTAAAAACATTCGCTTGGATTATTAGGAGACCAAATTTCTGTTTTGATGGATTGTGGGAAAGCTTTTAAAAACTTACCTCAGAAGACCTAGATTTTCACTCTGATTCCCGTTTCAACAAGGAGGTTCAACCAACCCTAGGTTAAACCTTGAACTCAGAGTTGGTTTACTTAGAAATTAGAAACTTTGAGTTTTTGGTTTCAGAACATCTGATTTGAGTTAATTCAATTTACTCTGGGTAGGCTTACCCTGGGTTAAGCACATGCACCACGATTATAAAAAGCCATCATCAATGGAGCTCCAATATTACGATTCACCATGGCAATGGCACCAAAAAAGCAACATGGCGGCAGAAAGCACCGCTCTGCATACAGTGGATTTACTGATGTCCTGAAAATGACTTAAGTTTAAATTAATAAATTGATAAATGTACCAATAAACAAACAAATGAATCATTAAATGAATCATTAAATGAATTAAACAACAGAAAAAAAAAAATTATGTTCTCACTCGCCATGAGTGCTCTAGTTACGAGAATAATACGTCATGGTGTATAGGACACCTGTAGGGTGTCAGACTCTCGTGCAAAATTAGACTGATCGCCAGTCCGAACATTGCTCTGAGCAGATTTGAGTTGGAATGGCTGCACATGAAAATGACTTGTTTATTACCTTTATCGCTTCATGTATGTCTGTATTTATTCATTTCATTATTCATGCACTTTATTATACACTTTATTAAGTAATATCTCATCGTCCATAGAAAATTATGCTCTGATGTAATACACATATGGTGGCTGATGTTATTGATGTAAGGATGGATGAGATATATTGATATATCTAATTCACTGTAAAGAAAAAAACGGTACAGTTTTAATAAAAATGAAAAGGGAAATGATAAAATTCCACTCGGGTCCTAAATTGCTCTCCTGAAATCAAAGTACATTCCAATGAATTAATGCAGCCTCTTCATGAATCCTCTATAAAAGCACACATATAAGTCACTGAGATGGTCTCTGTGTGATCAAAATGTGTGCCATGAATGATTGTATTAATGAATGAATGAATGAGTTACACCACTTGCGCTTTAAAAGGGGGAGGAGATCGAAATAAACTCTGGGTTTACCAAAGAAAACCTGCTCCCGACCAGGTTAGGTTCACAGAGTAAGTTATTATGGTTACTGACTCTGAGTATAAGTTACCTCTCCTTTAGAAACGGGCTTGAGTTAGCCCTCTTTCTCGGGTTTGACATGCCTCACATTCTGAAACGGAAAACCCAGAGTTTCCCTCATTTCAGGGTTAATTTACTCAGAGTTTTCACTAAACCTCCTTTCTGAAAAGGGGCCCAGGAAAATACTTTCACCAAGAAGATTTTGATTTACTTAGAAGATTTAAATGAATGTAAATATGAAATGTGAATATGAAGTGAAATGAACAATAAAAGTAAATGAAACATATGAGATTGTCTTTTCCTCCTCTTTCCCTTTAAGAAATGTAGGTTTTGAACTCCTTTGTAGTTTACTTGATCTAATTATATTATATATATTTATATCCGGTTTAAATTTGTTACTTTGGTTTATAAATCGTCCCTTTTTGTATATAAATTTGTATTTAATTGATTTAAATTCGATCTTTTGTTTGATGTCGCTTTAAAATCTCTAATTATTTTTGGAGCTTTGTTTCTTATTACCTTGGTTGAATTAGAACCTTTAACCCACAAAGAATAACATTTTCAATAAACAGATCACATCAAGAAAAATAACAATATAACTGAAAATAATACAAAAACTTGTCAGTAATTCATCATAGATGAGCAGTCCTAAAACCATGGAACAAGTGTGTATGTACGTGTGGAAAGAAAATAGTCCTCTGAATCAGTGGCGGTTCTAGACTACTGTAACGTGGGGGGGGGGTTTAGGCAGGGGCCACTTATGCATTTAGGGGGCACACTAACATGTGTCATGATTCATTTTCAGTCATTTTTCACTGTCATGTATTACTGTTTTCTCTAAGTAAACTAATAAGCTAATAAAACAAGTTCAGCTCAAATTAATGTTCCATGGTCATTTATTTCACAACACATTGTATATAGTCAAAATAACAATGACAACAATAAAAACATTTAGGCACTTTTCTGCATCTTAAATGTACATACATAAATGAAAAACTACCCACAAACAAGATATCCCAAAATCAACTTAAGCAGTCATCTTAACATGAGTCACATTATCAGGTATTTCCTTTACACAAAGAAAAAAAACATGAATTTCAAAATTTTCACATGTGATATATGTGGTTTTGGCACACTTTCATGTGAATGCCATGTTAACTAAATACTCATGTAAAAACTCATGTTTTTCACATGGAATTTCAGGGTTACAAAAGTCCTCTGTTCTATTGGACTTTCTTCATTCTCTAAGCTTTTGTGCATTTCTGATTCTGACTCTTTTTCAGAAGCATCTTCTTTCTCCAGCCTTGACTGACTATTATCTTTAGTTTTCTTATTAAAAAAGGACATTATGTCCTTAGAATTTTTCTCTTAATTTTAACTGCAAATGGAAAATTATGAAAATGTGTAAATGAAACCTAAAGCTCGACTCTCAAATACACCACAAGTAATATACAGGACAGTATAGAATAAACTGTATTGATTACTTGAACTCTGCTACAGAGGTGGACAAAGTACACAACTTCCTTACTTGAGTGAAAGTACAGATACTACTGGTCAAATATTACTCCACTACAAGTAAAAGTTGAAAAGACAGATTCTTACTTAAGTAAAAGTACAGAAGTACGTGCTTTTAAAAGTACTCAAGTATTAAAAGTAAATTTCCTTTATGTCAGCTGTGCATTGTTTTATTGTCGTATACCTTATGCCTCTGAAGCAGCCTACTGAATACACCAAGTAGCTCACAGTATCAGTTGTATTAAAGGAGTAGTTCACTTCAAAATTTGCCCCATTGACTTTCCATAGTAATTTTTATTCCTACTATGGAAAGTCAATGGGGGCAAATTTTGCAGTGAGCAACTCGTTTAAGAGCTTTATATGTTTAGCACATATATGTTTAGTTTAGATATAATCCTGTATGATCATTTAGCCTAATTATCCTCATTAGCCCCCTAGGCCTATATGTATTTATGAGCAGTGTTCTTTTATTTTGTATATTTCCTTTACCAGTTTTAGCAGCAATTTACCAGTAAGTAGTAAGGTTCTTGTAAACAGTCAAGTGTAGAACCCATGTTTTTGTTGGATTTATACCATTTGTATTACCATAATTTAACTACAAACATAAACTATAGCTAGTATAATGAAACTATGGTATTTTTAGTTGCTGTGGTTTTACTAAAGATTATTAATTGGAGTATGGTTCCTATATATAGAAAATGGTAAATTTGTGGATACTGTGGTTTTACTGCAAATACCATCCCTGCTGAAAAAAAACAATGAATTTTTGAATTAGAATGAGATTTTTAAATTAAATTCCTCTTTGTAGTGTGTTTTGGGTTTTATTCCAATGGGATTTACCATCCCACCAATAGAATCCATCACATACAAGTAGACAACAAGTATCCATAGTACAATTCCCATTATAACCATTAAATCCATTACATTTTCTGTTGTATTTTGGGCAGGGTTCTATTGTTTTTATTTCAACAGGAATACTTCAACTATAGTTACTTCAGTAAAAACATCATTCATTTTCCAAATCGCTTTAAATGATATAGCAGCAGATCAGAAGTTAACACGCACGCGTAGCTCAAGGTGTATGTGATGCTTATTTACCGTTTAGCCGTTATGCCGATCATTTTCATGACAATGTTTCTACGATCTTTGACTGATCGTAACCCACAGATGATTACACCACACGTTAACATGTGCCTTTTTCGTCTTTTATTGTTCTATTTGTCTTTTTAGAGCGCTATCAACGGTGTAGCAGTGCCTACGTTCACATTAGTTTAGCGGGGAAGATCCCAGAGTTGCCAGATTTGCGTAAAAAAAATGCCAAATAGCCATTCAAAGCTTGCCGGAAAACCGCGAGTTTAGAAAAACTGAAATACTTGGCAACAGTAAAAGGTCCTGGAAAATCGCAAGCCAGATAAATTGCGCACACAGGAAACCCCGCTGCATAGAAACCACTTTCTACTTTTGGACCTTTTTTAAATGTAGTGGAGTAAAAAGTATGATATTTGTCTTTCAAATGTAGTGAAGTTAAAGTACAAGTACTCAGAAAAAATAATACTCAAGTAAAGTACAGATACTCAAAAAGTGTACTTAAGTACAATACTTTCAAATTTACTTAAATTTACGGTAAATTTACTTCGTTACTGTCCACCTCTGCTCTGCTAATTCCTTGGGAATGACAGACCATTTATTTTAATTATAAGGCAAAAGTGCATTTTATCAAACATTCACCCCAATAAATGTAAGTTGCATTTGATCTCATTTCATTATCAAATAAAATTTCTTTAGTGTGTTACACGTTCTCTGGCAGCAGCTGATTCTTTGTACAGGCACGAGTCACAACTGCTTTATATGTAGATTTAACATGCGCAACACCGGAAAATATAGGTCAGTATTTTAATATGATGTGTAATGATATGCATTTTCGTTATATTTTTACAAAATATTTCAATTAACTGTATGATGTAGACGTAATCTTGCTAACACGCACAGACTCGACATTGTTTGCGTCTTGCTTGCGTAATCTTCCTTTTGGCACACAAGCATCGTTACTGCCACTCGCAGGACAAACTGTGCATTGCACTCGAAATTGCTCGGTTGTGGTAAAAAATTCCAGAAATGATTCCAGATTTAGGCCCCCCCATAACCCCCCCTCTGGCCCCCCCTAGAACCGCCCCTGCTCTGAATCCAAATGATGAATCCGATAAATGCAAAAGTCTCTTATTGTAGTTAATGCAATTGTCTGTGGTGTAACATTAAAGAGTACTGCAATCAGTTCTGTACAATGTCGAGGTAATTGATGAGAAATACCAATAAAGGCTGAGTAAATTCCACTTGTGAAAGCAGATAAAGCACTTGTCACTCGACGAGTCGTGAATTCCCTTCTTTCTGTCTCTTTTAGAGTTCTCAAACTGGGAGGCTCGCCATCTCAGGATCACAGTTTATTCCAGACTTCCCCAAAAAAACCTGACCAAATCCGGGGAATTTCAACACAATTAATCATCCGCATTAGAATTCCAAAGGCCCCACAATCGGCTATCATCCACTTCAATGTCATCAATCGCACTTTACATCCGCTTAGATAACACCTGCGATCTGCAAAGCGCATGCTCGCCGTACGATTATTTCGTCTCACCTCTGACGTCATACGTAGAGCCCGTCATATTTACATTTACATTTAGTCATTTAGCAGACACTTTTATCCAAAACGACTTACAGATGAGGGAACAATGGAAGCAACTGGAACAACATAATGACAACAAAAAAGCATAAGTGCAACAAAAGAAGATTGGTCTCACATAGCCTATCACAGTGTACAGAGCTATGTTTTATTTTTTTAGAGAGTAGAAAATAGATAGAAGTCAGAGCTGATCAGTCAGGTGTTGACGGAAGAGATGTGTTTTCAGACGGTTCTTAAAGATGGCTACAGAATCTGCTGATCTTGTAGCAGCGGGCAGATCATTCCATAAATGTGGAACCGATCCCGAGAAGGTACGTGAGAGAGATTTTTTACCTTTTTGGGATGGCACCACAAGACGTTGTTCGTTTGCAGAGCGTAGGGATCTGGTGGGTACATACTGTAAGTCTGCATTAGCAAGTGAAGGTAAGGGGGTGCCAAATCAGTGGTGGTCTTGTAGGCCAGGAGCAGAGTCTTGAATTTGATTCGAGCGACTATAGGGAGCCAATGTAACTTAGTGAAGAGAGGAGTGACGTGCGCTCTCTTCAGTTCATTGAAGACCACTCTTGCCTCCGCATTCTGGATCATCTGTAGAGGTTTGGTTATGCAAGCTGGAAGTCCAGCCAGTAGCGCATTGCAGTAGTCCAGTCTGGACAGAACAAGAGCCTGGACTAGGACTTGCGTAGCATGCTGGGATAGGAAAGGTCTAATTTTCCTAATATTGTAGAGGATGAATCTACAGGACCGGGTGGTGCTGGCAACATGATCAGTGAAGTTAAGATGATCGTCGATCACCACTCCCAGGTTTCTGGCCGTTCTGGAAGATGTAATGGTTGATGAGCCCAGTTGAATGGAGAAGTTGTGATGACTCTTTGTGTCGGGCGGGATTACAAGCAGTTCTGTTTTAGCAATGTTCAGCTGCAGGTGATGGTCATTCATCCAGAGCGAGATGTCGGCTAGGCATGCTGATATGTGTGCAGAAACAGTCGGATCGTCAGGCTGAAATGACAGGTGGAGTTGTGTATCATCCGCATAGCAGTGATAGGAAAAGCCATGTTTCCGAATGACAGAGCCTAGGGATGTCGTGTATATAGAAAATATCAACGGACCAAGCACTGAGCCCTGAGGCACCCCTGTGTCGAGATGTTGGGACTCAGAGACCTCTCCTCTCCAGGATACTCTAAATGACCTACCTGTGAGGTAAGACCTGAACCATTGTAGCACCACTCCAGAGACACCCATAGCCTTGAGGGTCGACAGGAGTATGTGGTGGTTAACAGTGTCAAAGGCAGCAGACAGATCCAGTAGGATAAGTACAGATGATTTAGAGGCGGCTCTTTCCATTCTCAGGGCTTCAATTACTGAGAGCAGCGCAGTCTCAGTGGAATGACCGCTCTTGAAACCAGACTGGTTGGTGTCCAGGAGGTTGTTCTGGGTGAGAAAGGATGAGAGCTGGTTACATACCACCCGTTCAAGAGTTTCAGCCATGAAAGGGTAGGAGTGATACCGGTCTGTAGTTCTCTAACAGTGCAGGATTAAGAGTGGGTTTCTTCAGTAGCGGAGTAATACGGGCCTCTTTGAAGACTGTGGGAAATGTACCAGTGGTGAGAGACGAGTTGACAATGTGCGTCAGAGCGGGAGCAACCAATGGCGAGATGGCCTGGAGGAGATGAGTGGGGATGGGATCTAGCGGGCAGGTAGTTGGGTGGTTAGAAGACATGACCTTGGAGACATCATCTTGCGATAGGAGAGAGAAAGAGGGGAATGAGCATGTGTCTGGGTTTTTGGCGTGAACAAGAGGTGGCGGCACAGGGAACTGACTGCTGATGGTGGTCGTTTTCTTTACGAAGAAAGACACAAAATCATCAGCTGTTAAGTCGGATGGAGGTGAGGGGGCAGGCGGGCAAAGAAGAGCATAGAAGGTTTTATAGAGAGTATGAGAGTCAGGCGAGTCTTTAATTTTAGCGTGGTAGTACTGGATGTTAGAGGGCATAGGTTGTCTAAGCAGGAGGTTAGTGTGGAGCAAAGAGTGTTGGTGGCACTGTTAGTATCCAAGAGAGAGAGCTGTTCAGAGGGAGGGAGCGTGGCGGAGACCGCAGAGGATAAGCGGGAGGGAGAAAGTGATCGTAGGTTGCGCCGGAATGTGACCAGTGGGGAAACATGTGTAGTGTCAGGTCAGAGAAGTTAGAAGTTAGGTCGAGATCAAGAGTGATGAGGAAATGATCTGACGTGTGCAGCGGGGTTACCTGGGAGTGATGAGTGGAGCAGTGTCTTGTGTAGATAAGATCAAGTTGATTACCAGACTTGGGTAATCAAAAACTTCAGCATGGGTTGCTGAAGTGGTAACTCACATGAGGTCAAACGACGCAGTCAGGTCGTTGAAGTTGGCAGCCTGCGGTTTTTCAATGTGGATGTTGAAGTCTCCAAGTACCACCAGAGGAGTACCATCCTTGGGGAAGGATGACAGAAGCGTATCCAACTCCTCCAAGAAATGTCCAAGCTGACCTGGGGGACGACAGATAACCACAACATGAGTTTTAACAGGGTGGATGATAGTAACATGTCACTCGAAGGAGGTGTTGTCACACGAGGGTGCCAGCTGTTTGAACTTCCAGTCGTTGGGGATAAGTAGACCTGTTCCTCCACCCCTCCCTGATATGCATGGGCTGTGGGAGAAAGTGTAGTTATTTGAGAGAGCAGCCGGTGTGGCAGTGTCCTCTGGCTTGATCCAGGTTTCAGTAAGTGCTAAAAGAAGAAAGACCAGAGTGTTTAGCAATAGCTGTGATGAAATCTGCTTTGTTGACAGCAGATTGGCAGTTCCATAAGCCAATGGGAAATGTAATTGAGGTAGTTGTGGACGTTGAAAGAGTGCGCAGATTATTAGCATTAGCATTGCGTGGCCTTCTACGTGATACCGGTGATTTACGAGTTGTAGTAACAGTAGGGATTTGAAAACACATATTCAAAAGCGGGGAATAAGTAATATACAAGACAAGACAAATAACGAGAATAAATAGAAGTGCAAAAAGTTAATACTCAAGTGCCTTGTCGGTGTCCTTGCTCGGTGGAGTCGCACAGGTAGAGTCGATGGTCTTTACGCTCCTCGGCCTTCACATGGTGAGGGCTGCACGCGGTGGTTAATCACACTTAAATACCCGTCTGAATCACGCAATTGAATTCAGCAAGACTCGCCTTCAAAATCTCACAATTTTCATATAACAAACATAAAATGTTGTGTTTATTTATTTTAACTTTTTTTTATTCTTAGCACACCAGGACTACTTTTGTAACACATTATATTACTTCTTTTAATATTTTACGTAAAAATATAATTGTTGCAAATTACATTTTTTTTCTGATCGGCTCAATTTTAACCTGTGTTACATACAATATACATTTTAACCTGTCTTCAAACCCATAACGCTGTTGTTAATCATTCAACGCAATACCATTTGCTCTACAGGAACATTACTGCAAACCAAGTTCATCCAGATAAATAAAATGTTAAATCTTTTTCTCAACACTTAAAAAACAGACAATATACACGACTCATCTGCAGACGCAGTTTTATGAGCCTTTGGTGTGATTCGCATCAATACAGTTTGTCCACCTCCATCTGGCAGTCACATCAAGTGTATTGTGACCATGGGAGTGCTTCAAAACATGACATGAGCAAAACCCATTTACACTGTGTTTGTAGTGAAACTTTTTCAGGAAACGTATTAATGTGCTTGTCAAAAGCAGCCATGACTGTGATGACACACATTTGATGCCTGGCCACATGAACAGCTCCGGCATACATGGGTCATTTTTAAAGTATATATAGTGCATAGAACATATTGTGAGTTTTGTATACTGTAAAACGTTGCTGTAGTTTTGCAGCAGGTTTGCCAGTAACTTACTGTAGATTAAATTACTTTCCTATTAGTGCTGTTTTAAATTTGAGTTAAACTTTACTTTAACCAAAATTAAAACACTTTGACTTTTGAGATTCAAAATTAGCAATAAGAGATTGGTATTAGCACAGTAACACAACAAAAAATTAGCATTTTTGTCTTGTGTTCTAGAAAAATATTTAAAACTTCTTAAATTACGATACATTTACATAACAAGAAAAGTGACCCAAGATATTTAGTCTTCTTTCATGAAAGAAAATATAAGAACTAGGTAAGTTTATGTTTAAAACAAAATTGTAAATGAAATCTCCAGTAAATTACTGGCAAACTACAGCAAAGTTTTACAGTCATAGTCGCAAAAATCAAGAAATCCTTTATAAAAGATATCATTCTCGAAATAGTTTGACTCTGTGCTGATTCAAATGTTTTTTATTACATTATCTATGACCTGTTTTGTTAAACAATATAGTGTAAAAAGCAATATAAAGCAAAAAAGAAAACTAAACTAAAAATAATATCAATAATATTATAATATGTTTGTCCCTTCATGCCATGATGTTACATATTACATTACCGTACAAGCTTGTGTTCGGAGATGCTATCAAAACATGTATGTACAACTTGTTTAAAATAAATATATAAAAATAATATAATCAAGCACACGTCAATTTATCATTTATGATTAATAATTTATTGAAGATGTTAAAAGAATAAAATATAATACCCTGGCTCTTCTTAGCTTTGTAATTAAACTGAGTCCTCAGTTTTGAAGCTTCCACATTAGAAAAGGAATCCTTAAGACCCCAGTGGTTAATAAATAACTTCTGAAACAATGATGGGTTTGTTTAATAAACATATTAATATCTCAAGCTTATAAAACTGTAGACACTGGTTTCTGGTAACAGCTGTACACATTACGTGAAAGAGTTGAGATCTGGCTTAAGCCTGACCTCTGACATCAGGTGTCGGCGTATCATAATGTCTATGTAAGAATACATGAACGTATAAGCGCAGAGAATTGTGCATTTCTTGCATAAACCTCTTGATAACCCCACACTGGAAAACTTTGCTGTAATTTTGCAGCAGCTTTGCCAGTAACTTACTGTAGATTTAATGTACAATTTTGTTTTAAGCATAAACTTACCTAGTTTATATATTTTTCTTTCATAAAGCAAGACTAAATATCTTGGGTCACCTTTCTTGTTATGTAAATGTATCTTAATTTAAGAAGTTTTAAATATTTTTACAGAAAAATGCTTAGGAAGAATGTCATTTTTTTGCAGTGTTGCTGTGCTAATACCAGTCTCTTCTTGCTCATTTTGAATCTCAAAAGCCAAAGTGTTTTAATTTTGATTAAAGTAATTGAAAACAGTACTAATTGGAAAGTATGGTAAGTAATTAAATTAGCAGTAAGTTACTGGCAAACCTGCTGCAAAAACTACAGCAAAGTTTTACAGTACATGTGTAAGCTTTAAAATCATGTCTATTTTCAATGGCATTAGAGTTCGGATAGCATTACAGTGTATTTTTGGACACACCTAGGATGGCATTATGGTGATTAAATTATGACATTTTCATTTTTCAGTCAATTACTCCTTTAACAAATACCCTTCATTAGCCTGTATGTGAGAATGAACAGAACAAAGTTATTTTTTTATTTTATTATTTTTAAATTTAATGACCCACATTCATGCTTACCAGATTTTTACAATAAGCCTATATGAACTCCGCCACACCCTGACAGTGTAAAATCCGCCCTACTCTAAGCGTGACCAGAGCTTCGCCTGGAATCCTTTCCACCTGTGACCGAGTGGAAAACTGCAGTTACGTAGCTGCCAAGATTGCACACTGTCTGGAATGAGGAATTTTTTGGATAGCCGGTGAAAACTGTGTCTGGGCTCAAGCCATCATCATCCCAGTTTTCATAAGACTACAGCGGGCATAATTCAGAGTGTATACAATTTCCAAGGTTATTGCTATGAACAGAAGAAGGTACTGTATCTCATCTATGTTCTGACCCGTGAAATCATCTGATTTATGAACTAATTTCTGAGAACTGCAGTGAAAGATCACACTACTATTATTTGGACATCCTAGGAGATGAACCTCAGTGCTTACAGTAGTCTAGACTCCAGCACTCCATCCTGCTAACACTGTATACACCGTAAACAAAGAACATCACCATGGCGATCCTGCATCCCGATAGAGCAGGAAAAGAATTGTTCTATTCATCTCTCATCGGTCCATGATGAAATGGCAGAAAGGAAGCCAAGCAAGGTCTCTGCTTTTAAGAGCGACCTGAGGTCTTGGGAATTCCCCCACCCATTATACTAGACATTAAATTGTGTGTTATAAAGGCAGAGTGAAAACAGAAAACGCATTCATCAGGTCATATATTTATTGTTCAAGTACATTACGTTTACGTATGAAAAAGTATAGTTTTCTTTTATTTGGCACAAACAGAAAAAGTGCTTTATAAAAATACTGCCCAAGTCACTTAATCTTGAGTAAATGAATGTTTAACTTTACTCCTTTATTTAACAAACGATCATTAACTAAAATCCATAGTTTATTTCAACACAAAGTAACCTTACACAATGTGTTTCACCGACTTGATATATGATTCAAAACATAATCTTCATACATATATGTAAGCGGGATACATATACATACATCCGCTTCGCGTCGGGTGGTTCTTCGCCTCCACGTCGGGCATTAAAATCCTTTAATGCACGGCTAGCTGTGGATTATCCCGCTTGTACCATGGTTATTTACCAAGTTAAAGCTTTTATTTTAGATCAAACAGGTAAAAATGACGGTTATTTTGTCAGTTAATTTTAAATGTAATCAAACTGACTGGAGCTACCAGTGCTTTAAAGGCTTTTCATGCACACCTTCCAGCCAATCAAAATCCAGTATTCAAACAGACCATGGTATAAATTTATATATTTGTCAAGTATTCAATTTCTAGGGAATCAAATCTTCATTTGGAAAGAAAGTCACGACGTTACTTAATTGAAGGTTTAGCATCTCTTAAAAGTGTTTGCTCATGACAAAAAAAAATTCTCAGGACTTTAATGGACTACATGGCTGCGTGAAAATCACAAAAGGCATTTTGTGCATCACTTTTGTGCAAATGTTCTGGTTTCACTCACAACAGAATTTGAAAAGCAATCTTATTTCTGATTTTGCAAAAATTATGTGGGAGTGTTAAAACATTCAAATTAAAACAGCACAGGACAAGTTCATATTACAACACATTTAGCAAAGAATCAAAGCTATAAACCAAAGTAATGCATAAATAGACTGATCTCCCATCCAACACTTACTGTAATAACAGGAGTTCATTGTCCTTCTTGTCAATTAATAACTTATCCCTACATTTGGCTTGTAATGCTGTCATCACAGAGACAAATCCAGCTTCTTAATTTCACATTTTGGTCAGATACACAAGTCAATGTCCCAACAGTTAAAGGCACAAAGCATTTCGGCATATTTAAAAATGAATGAAAATAGAGAATCTTTCGTGGCTAAAAATAAACAAGTCTATATAAAAAGGCAATAAAATACATTATGCAAATACAAAAGAACAGCACAACCAAAATACTCTGAAGTTTAGGAATTGATCTAAAAAAATTATACATACAGAATATATTTATATATATATAAAACAAACTAAAGTTTAAAAAAAATCATAAATTACTTAGAAAATTGAGTCTCACTCACACCATAACCACCGAGGTATTTTGTTCCGTAAAGTTCTAGGTCAAGCATTATGCATAATGAGAGTGAACATGAAAGTGCAAAGAAGTTGTCATTTGGTGGTGAAATACTAAAACTTTGAGAGTATAAAAGCTCACATAAACAGTTTGAATCTTATTAAAACGTTTTCCTTTTTTCACTTCTAAGGAATATCCCACGTATTAGTCACAGCAGCAATAAAGTCTCCTTACGGTGTCACTTCCGGTCACCTGTGAAGCGCCTGCCTTCAGGAAGCAGTCTGAGATTCTTTGTAATGTAAACGCAGAAAAGGGGAAGGGCATAGGGAAAATACTATACATCGAGAACCATGTCATACTGTTGGCCTTTTTTCCGTTTGCCACACTTTGTTATGAGGACCACGTACAACGTCAAGAACACGACCCAATAGCTGGCATACACGATCGCTCCGATTATTAAAACGATCTTTTCAGACTCCGGAAAAGGCTTTCGCGTCTCTTGAATTATCGTATAGATAATGCCGACAAACAGGATCGTGAACCAGATCGAGATCGGAACGAGTCCGATGAAATTCACTACGATGGTCTTCCTTCCAGATGTCCCCCAACCGGATTTGTTTATAGTGGCTATTGCAAACATCTTAGCTGGTAAAAGACTTGACATGTATAATACTGAGTAGAAGGACATGAATACCATAACAATGTTTCCACGGAGGCAACTAGCAAAGGAGGACTTGATGAGCGCCACCACCTGGACGATGAGCAGGAACAGAAGAACATTCCAGATCCGGCCCTGGTAAAAGAGCTGGATCGCAGTGGCGATGAGAAAAAAGGGGAAGAAGCCGGTGATGACCGCCTCGTAGGTCATCCACAGGTGATGCTTGTGAAACCACATGGAGTTGTAAAGCCATTCTCTAAAATACGATTTACTCCAGCGGGTCTGCTGATTCAGCCAGCGCAGGTATGTGATGGGCGTCTCGGTCAAGCACTTGGAGCGAGCCGTGTATTTTGTGGCATATCCCAGGCTCAGCACTCGGTTGGTCAGGTGGCGGTCATCGCCAAAACTACAGTGGCTTCCCATGAACGTCTGATTGTACCAGTCCTCCAGGAACTCGTGAAGCAGGGAATTCCTGTACATCCCCAAGGGCCCACTGATACACTGAACGCACCCAAAATACGACTGACAGGCCCTTTCGATGTTGAACGCCATCCAATACCTCACACTGCTGAGGAAGGAGACCCACGACTCGTATTTGTTCAGAATCTGGAGGGACAGAGCAGAATTTCAAATCAAAGAGCCTGTAGTTCAACATACAGAATGACATGTAAATCTTGCTCATATGCCACATTTGTATTCTATGTATGGAAGTAGCAAGTAGAACAAGACACTAAGATCTAAAGACTCTTTGTATAGGATGAACAGAATTATGCATTGAAATCAGATTCCATATGGTGTGATAGGAGTACTTAAGTATTCTAAACAACCCTAACACAGATGAGTCTGTTTGGCTATAGTGAAGGCTTTGTGACCCACAAAAAGTTAGTGTTCAATTCTTGTCTTTAAACAATTTTATTATTGTAAGAATATATCAAATAAAAAATAAGATCCATAAATAAAATTCAAATATTTTTAGGTACATCTCATATGGATACAAATGGAAGTGCTTTAAGTCCCCGTGAACCAACAGTTGCAGTCATTTTTACTTCCGTATTCTGATGTATTTCTTAGAGAAACAGAATTTAAAATAAGAAAAATAGAGGGTGTGGCTTGTGTTTTCATTGGAAATTAGATGTATAAAAATTGGCGTTGCATTTTTTAATAAAACTGGCAGCAGACTGAAAGTTGGAGGGGAGGAGTTAACGAATGCTCCGCCCACGCCGCCTAACTTACGTCATCTGAAATGGATAGCCACTTCAGGGCATTTTCAGATTTGATTGAAGATTATGAGGGCACTGAATTTTAAAAAGAAAATGACCCCCACTGATAAGCTATTTATAATAAACACTGCAATATGCTATGAAAAAGTAGGAATTGTCATTTTTAATTTCACAGGGACTTTAAGGCAAGGCAAATGTCATGTGATAAAGAACACATACCTGCACATCTCCACCTACTCCTCCAACCATGGGATCTTCCTCCAGAACCTTCACCATCTCCACTGAGGAGGCCGGATCCAACATTGTGTCTGAATCACATACCTGCATCCAACAGAATTCAACATTATTATTAAAAAGCTTTAACCTTTCTTGAAATAATAAAATTTCAACAGATGCTGTGTACCTCTCAGTTTATAACGTTTATTGTTAACAACAAATTGTGTCATCACTTCAGTGTCTGTATCTGCACCACATGCGCAAGTGTTACGTTACTAAATGAAATGCGTCATTGAGATGGTCATGTTGCAAACATTATTCCCACAATCACATCTATAGAAACCAGATTGCCTTTGGTTGAATGGTCAAAAAGAATCAGATGTGCTGCTGAATTCACGTATTGATCTCTCCCACATGATGCATTAGTCACTAAGCTCTGGCTTACACGTTCTGTTCTGTTGTGCCAGTAATTCTGATTCAACAAACATGTGGACACGGTGTTCAAACGCTAGGGGGGTTCAACTGGATTTTAGTGAATAAGATGCTGGTTTTTGGCTAATACAATGCATTGTATTTCAATGCAAAAGCCTGCCCAAAAGTGGTGATACTGTTTGTTTAGCAAAGTCAAAGCTGAAATTTAGTCTCCAAAGAAAGTCAGCTTTTACAACCAAATCCCACAGTGAAAATAACCACAACCCTGGTAGCAAGATCCGTGATAAGTTAAACACAATTAGGGCTCCACACTCAGAGCAAAGGTCAGGGATCTTATTGGAACCAGGTGGCATGTGGATAAAATAACATCATTTGTTCGGTGTGCAGGCGACCCTTGCATGATTATCTGTGAATGACAGCTACGGTTTAACCATGCCTTTCATTCTTTCACTAACTTACTTTAGACTTTTAGCTTGAATCTTTTGCACAAAGAGGATGTTTGGATGACTTGGTTCACCCCAAAATTCTGTCCTTATTTACTCACCCTCTTGTCATTTCAAACCTGTATGATTTTCTTTCTTCTGCAGAACACAAAAGAAGATATTCTAAAGAAAGTTGGTAACCGAACAGCGCCGGCACCCATTAACTTCTATGGACACAAAACCAGTGCAAGTTAATGGGTGCCACTTAACAGCATTCTTCAATATATCTACTTTTGTGTTCCGCAGAAGAAAGAAAGTCAAACAGGTTTGAAATGACAAGAGGGTGAGTAAATGATGACAGAATTTTCATTTTTGGGTGAACTATCACTTTAAGAAGGTCTCCCAAAATACATTATATCTGATAAAGTTAATGATAAATAGATGTTCATGTAACTGCTATGCAAGACACAGAATGTTTATATTTTGTTTCTATTGGTGTATATTGTATTATATTATCATTTTAAAAAATCCACAGCGGAGGTCTTGGGGGTTTTTACTTATTAATGCAACACGAACATTTGTGACACATTCCCTTGAGCTAAATAAAAGCTCAAGCCATGATCTAACAGCAATGTGCGTGGAAAACACCAGCGATGTGCTCTGGAAGTGCCAGAAATAGTCCTGAGATATGCGAATGATTTCCTACACAAGTTCCTGAATGAACAGCATCAGTGTTAAGCAGGAATGTACTCTCCTCACCCTCAGCGTACTACATGCTCCCGTCTAGCATCCACTTAAAGAGTCACAAAAGCCTCTTTGTACAGATTGGCAGTTTTGCCCCCGTGTACTTGGCCAGGCAAAGCCTGAGCCGCCTGAGAGAAACAGACTCACCTGCACATAGTCGACACTTCTTCCCAGGGCTTTGAAGGCGGTGTACATGACCTCCCTCTTCCCGCCCCACTTCTGCATGATGCACACACACTTGTTGTTGAGAACCAGGCGAGAAACTTGCTGTATGCTCTCGGCGTACGACTCGTCCGTTTCGTCCGGGCCTCTCTGGTGGTAGTTGCTCTTCCACACGTACGTGGATGCCTTGTCCCGGCCCATGGTGTCTCGGAAGATCTCCATCATGTAGTTATCATCTTCATTGTTCCCGTCGATGACCATAATGACTTTTATGCCGGGGTAGGTGAGCCTCTTGATGGATATCAGGCATTTTTTAAGGTAGTTGGGGTCTTCCTGATAGGCAGCGATGCAAAGGGCCAGTGATTTGTTGAGTTTGATGGGCGTTTCCAGGGAACGCCTCATGTTCCTGTGTTCCAGCAGAGCAAACAGACTCTGTATGATGAGGTGTACGACTAGGATTGCCCCATAAAGACCAAAGGACAAATAATTGCCTGGAGTTGTTATGAGCTTATACCCCATGATGTAGGCCGTAGAGATTCCCACAAGCAGCGAAATGCCAAACAGTGTCGTCCCAACAATCCTTAGGTAGGAGAAAACTTTATCACATCTCATCTGAAATCAATAAGAAGTTATTGAGTGGTGAGTATCATGATTTACAATTATTAAACAAAATACAGTAGCCTTAAAGGAAAAGTTCACCCAAGAGTTAAAATTCTGTTGTCATTTACTCACCCTCAAGTTGTTTTACATCTGTATACATTTTTTGTTCTAATAAACACAACAAAAGATATGTGGCAGAATGCTAAACAGTTCTTGGCCACCATTGACTACCATAGCAGGAAAATGTGCTTTATAAATATTTTTGTTCTGTTGAACACAAAAGAAGATATTTTGAAGAATGCAGGAAGGCAAACAGTTCTGGGGCAATTTTGACTATACCATTGTCATTATTCCTACTATGGTAGTCAATGGTGGCCAAGAACTGTTTGGTTACAAGCATTCGTTCAAATATCTTTCTCTGTGTTAATCAGAACAAAGAAATTTACAGATTTGGAACAACTCGAGGGTGAGTAAATGATGACAGAATCTTTTTTTGGGTGAACTGTCCCTTTAAAAGTGTTCAGCTCCTATTGAAATTCACCACATTAGGTATAAAATATGAACCCAAGTAATTCACTTTTAGCTATATTTCTGCATAAACTTTATTCATAGACTGATCCCTAGGTCATATTAGTATGAGTCAGCTTCCCTCAATTTTATTATGCAGAGCAGCAACAGATGTTGTTCATTACATGAACCATTGAGATGTTCCACTACTGTAAGTTTGACAACCAAAGTGTAAAAAACCCAATTCTAAACAAATTCTAAATATTCATTGCCTCAGAATTGAAAAACCAAAGATTATTTGCGAAAAGTCTTGCTTGAAAACTGTCCTTGTGTTATAATTTTTGTGTAAAACAAATGCTTCTTGGTTTGCACAAATACTTTTTGGGTATCCCTGCAAGTTAATAACAGAGAATTACTAGAAAGACTGCACATATAAAGGAAATGACAGCGGACGTGAGGACAGCTTTATGGGGGCAGATTTTTGCATTTCACTGAATGCATCACATTCAGCATAAATGCATATAGTCATATTCCTTGCATTTTCCCCCTCTCGTGAATAGCTGAACGCTCTCTCTATGACCATTTGTTCCATGTTTCCTCGCTAATGCACTTTCCCCCATCTGCTTGGCAGACGTGAGTGTGCAGCACCACCCTCTGACATCATCTGTTTATATCTCCGTGGGAACACATGAACGGTGAAATTACCATGCTAAAGTCTTTTCACAACTGAGTCAAGACGAATTCAGTAATGTCTGCGTTTCATTTAACCAACACTAAAACCTGTCTGAAGGACCTATCTCTTTTGATTTAGATTAGGAAGCGGTTTCGGCCATGTGGTCGTCTCCGGCACAGCATGAGTCTAACTGGCATGTGTCGCGGCCTTTAACGTCATCCGGCACGTTTATGGGGCCCTTGACATAGGGCCCTACAGACCTGAGGAACCACACCTCATCCACATTAGACACGTGTCGGCCCATTGGATTAAGGAGAGCATGTGTTGATAATGTCTGAAACAGGCTCTTGGGGTATCGCCGAACCTGCTTAACACTTCAGATGAACCCATATGACTCATTTAAAAGTGTGAAGACTGCTGACACGGCAAAATGTAGCCAACATGTGAAAGGACACTTAGACTAATTGTGATTGTGCGTGATAGCAGAAGGGACATTATCTTTGCGAATGAGCTCATTGATCGCGGTTACGCAAATTGGTGTGTGTTTTGTGTCTGCCAGGATGAGAGAGGTTAACTTGCAAATTGACTTGCCTTGTTGTGAAGGGGGGGGGGTATGCTCTCCTTTAGATAATCCTTAAGATTGTTCTGAAGAAGTGTGTAAGACATTTGTCATTAACTGGTTCGCTATAAGCATTTAACCCCATTTATCAAAACTATTCGGTCTTGGAGACTGAAGTATATTTTCATTGCATGTTGTGTTGAAGCCTATGTGGAAAATTATTATAACGTTATTGTTTGTATAACTATTGCATATGAACTAGTCTGCAACTACAGTACATGCATGTTGTGTACATTATCTATGAAGGTCTGGAACTGATTCAACGGTCCTAAAGCTAAGCAGGGAGTGGTTCAATGCAGAGTTGAATCATCCTCGATAGGGAAAACTAGAACCTGAGCTTTGAACGTAGATAAAATATTACGGTGCAGCAAAAGTAAATTAGCACGAGCCACAAGGGACCCAGGCTTGCAAAGCCCCTGTGAACAGCACCACAAAATGAGTCAAAGCTTGTTTTAGATCAAATGAGAGCGTAGATCAATCATTCAGCACTTGGCCAATGGGGAGAAATAGATTAAGGCATTTAAAAGGCCATCAAGGGCCAGCCACAGTAACACATTCATTTAGAGTGGACTTTTACACCATGCCTGAACGTAGGGGGAGGTAGGTTGTGTTTTTTAATAGAGACAGGAGGATTTGCTCATCGTCATCCCCGGGTTTGGAAGACAAAGCTTTATTTGAAACACAATAACTCATCAATGACCCTCAAGACAGTTATGCGGCAGGAAATTCGAGGCTCGTGGCTTAACTCTTGTTTTGGGGGAAATGGACAGAAAAGTAAGGGGAAGTCCTTGATATAGTGCATGAATGTTTAGCAACAGTGAATCACGGGTGAAATATCTTACTAAAATAAGTCAAATCCCCACGGCCATCTGTATTCATAACACAATTTATAACAGGATTTAAAAATGAGACTATTTTATTACTCACTCCCATGTCATTTCAAACCTGTATGACTTTCTTCTGCAGAACACAAAAGAAGAAATTTTGAAGAAGGCAGGGGACCAAACAAAATGTTTTACCAGCATTGACTTCCCTTGTGTGGACACAAAACCATTAAGACATTTCTCAAAATATCTACTATAGTGCTCCACAGAAGAAAGAGTCATTCACAGGTCTTGAACAACAGGGTGAATACACATGCAAAATAAATTTTATTCCGCAATGAACTACTCCATTATCTAAAACAATCTGATATATAACCATTTAAAATGTTAAAACACTTCAGAAAGCTAAATGCTTCATGGATGTGCAAACTTCCTGGAAAAGATAACAGATAAAATAGAGCTAATGGTTTTCCCATCAAACAAGCTATTTCACTGAGAGCCATTTCAATTCTGGAACAGAGACAAAACTAGAGGCACTGCCTTGTTATTGCCCTTCTGAGATAAGACAGTGTATACTGCCGGCTCTCCTTGGTGGGTGGTTCTGTTCTCCCAGCAGAGATGGTGGAGAAGCTGGGAACTTGGGGAACCGCCACAGTCGCCTCCCAAATAAATCACCAACAGCACTGACACATCCATTAATCTGTCATACTGTAATACTGTCATCTACCATGTTTGTTGTTGTATGGGCTCCTGTCTTTGACACTTAGTGTTAAACTCAACCACTGCTTCCTCCATCAAAGTTCAAGTACTCTGAAATCATGAGAGCTGTAAAGAACAGCTCTGGTATTGTTCCAGAACTACCAAAAAAGTCTTACGAAACTTTTTTCCTTAATGGTTGAAACTGTCAGACAGGGAATGTTGTGGCATTTTCACAAACTGTTATAAGTGGCTAAAGAGCCTTTAACTGCTGTTATTATGGGGACTTTTGCCATTAAGAGGTTCTCTTGCCTTGGCACATCTTCGCATAACTGTCATCCTGAGCACCTGATCAAAGTTGTCATTTTTAATTTAAGTTACAGTCTCAATGTCTCAAAAACATTAAAATATCAAAAAAGCTATGTGAAAAAAGGAGAGGGGCAATTAGGAAAAGTTAACTCATTAAATTAAACATTCATGACAATGATCACTTTGAGTTTGGCTACAAAAACAATGGCAAAGATATACAATGATTTTTAACCCAGTCATAACACAGTATGTCATTCAACGACCCGATCTACTCATAGGCAATCAGTATTTGTAAACCGTTTCCATATGTTTAATTTGCATTTGTGATCCATTTCATTACCATGAAAACTGCTGACGCAGTAAAGGCGTCACAACGCATCACCATCATTTTTTTATGGATTCTGCTAGACGCGCGCATGAGCTGTTTTGCGCCGTCATTGGATAGAGTTGCCAGAACAGAGGGAATACCGCTATCCTTCAGCAATTCTCAAATAATACTGCGATCGTGTTCGTGTAGTATTACAGTTGTATATAGATATCGAATAACAATTTTAATAGTTTAACTGATAATAAATGTAATTTTTATTATTGCTAAGTATAATCTAGTAAACTGTTAAAAAAGGGTAAAACTTGGCAGAAAAAACGTATTAATAACAGCATTAATAGCCTACTGTTGTGGAAAAACATGGCCAGCAACATAAATGTACATCAACATGCGACAAGAAACATCAATGACAAGTTGAACGTATTGTATGTAATATGTAGGCTATTTTTTGTACAAATTATTTTTAGGTTATTAATATTTTTGCCTAGCTGCTTTGCATATTGTTGAGCTTTGCTACACAGCAATATGGTACATAAAAGAAATGCAACCCGTGGGGCCTTTGGGGAAAAAATGGCACGTGTTGGTATGGCAAAAACTGATGGCTTAAGTCATTCAAAATCATCTGACCTCATCATTGTTTAAAGAACAAGATTGCGAAATAAAATGTATGTAAATATAACCAACCAAGGATAATAAAGTGCTGTCTTTGTGTCTACAAATATTGAAAAAATATGATGCATTAAATTATTATGACCATACCTTGGAGGAGTTATGTGGAGTCCCGTTAGTTAACTGGGTTGTCCGACGAGGCTCTGTAAGCACCACTGAGACTCTACAAACCTTTCCATCAAAGTTTTTGTTGGGAAATCAGAGCAGACCCGAATGGAGCATCTGCATTGCAAATGTGTGCAATATCCACGTTTTCCATATAACGACTGAGCACATTCAAGTTTCTCGCCTCCTCCAATACATTGATTATGTATGTTTAGCATCAGTCTGATGTGATGAGGTTTGTTGGAGCATCTTGGTAGTTAATTCTGATGATGTCAGGTCATAAAAGACAGATACAAAGTTATCCAACAGTAGTCAATGTTGGTGACTTAAGATGTAATTCATTCAAGTTTATCCAAGCGTACAGGTTTAAGTAGTGAACTGTCCTTTTCTGCGTCTAATTTCTCCCAGACGCTATAAGTTTATGCTTCCTGTAACCCATACATTTGTAAGACTCTTTTTAACCGGGCAGGGTTTTGAGTGCTTTAATAAGGGGGTTGGTTCGGGGGTAAGGAGGAGCGAACATCTGAGAGGGAAAAAAAGTGCTACCCATTCAAACTTCCGAAAGAGGGGGGGGTAGGGGGGGTGCGTTTATCAAGCAATTAGCCAAACAGTCTTCAGCTGTGAAAATAAAAAAGCGACACAAAAGACGGAAATGGTGAGGTTTAGAATATATATATTAATAACAAATGAATAATAAAAACTATATTAGATAAAAAATACGTAAAAACACTTACAAGAAGTTTGATGGAAAAAATATCAAGATCAGACACAAAATGAATCTTTCTAGTATGTGGGGTTTAAATGCCCTTAATGCGTCGCCAACTAAGTGGGTATTTTGCGTTTAGTATTATGCGACTATTAATAAAACGCAGAAAAAATTATAGCCACTTCTAAATTATTGTCAGTTGCTATTGTGAATTTCTTTTTGGGGAAATGCAACGTAACACACATAGGGCCCATTTACCACTAGAGTGCGCCACACAATATTAAATCTGCTACACATGCCCAAGCGATAATCCTACTGAATGGAGTCCTACAGCAATATATTTTTATATAAGCACAGCTACTCTTTAAAAACGTCTTCCTGTTACCACTGTAAGCATATACGTTTCTGAACAAAATGTTACCGACATACTTTTTTCTAGTTAATTGTTTGTCCACTCTCTCTGTATAGCCATTCATTTAAAAAGTGATTCAGTGCGCAGCAGAGACAGCACGTGAGCTGGCTTGGTACGCTCCCTTCATGCGAGTTTCTTGTGTGTTAATTTGGGCCACAGTTTATTTGAACTACCCAAAAAGGGCAACTGGCTGTCCGCTTCCCTAGTCTGAAGTGAAACAAACGCACCGCTATGTGTCTGTAGGATTGATACCACCTCTTACGTGGCGTACGTGAAGACTCCCGGACTCCTGCATCAGAGGTGCTGAGGGATGAAAGGTAATTACTCCTGGCTTCACGGGGGTTTGTTGACCCTAAGCTGACTTTGATGAAGAGCAACCATATGTTTTTCTGTCTCTTTTAAAAAAACATGACGCTACATGTGATACTGTAGCCAGTACAGTGCAACATTGTGCTCCATACGCATGGATCTTATCCTGTCAGGCACCCCCAAAATCACCCGAGGGTCTGCGCCTCTACATGGGGCAAGAAATCTGAGATAACTTTTTTCAAGTTTCGGTTTTTACAGACTTTAGCGGACTTTCTTGATTTCACTCGGAACAATGGTATCATTGAGAGCCCATGTGTAACTCATTTTGCATTTTGTTTAGATGGAAGACACTGATGGTATTATTGATTTCTGTGTGTTTAAACCCAGGACATATGAAGAGGAGGGTGTAGATGGCACGTTGCCTAAAAAGCGTTAAGGGCGCAGTTGGCATCTTTTCAATATCTGCCTCAGAAATCATCTACACAAGCTTGACTTATAATCAAATTGTTTATCATCTATAGGGTTGTTATAGAAAGAAATTTGAGAAATGAGAGTGTGCGTGAACAAAGGCCCAGTCATTGTAAGATTTATTACTGGTTATTTGCTGGTCATGAATTATGTCTCCACTTTAATTTGTATTTAAGGTAGTACTGCTCCTTACCCAAAACCACAGAAGTCAAACAAATATGCCATTAAACGGTGGATAAAATTGAGTGTTTTCCTTTGGAGGTTGATCGTCGCCCCTTGAGGTGAGTGCACAATCACTCACGACTACAAACATGTTTTATTCTGCTAAAAAAAGCTATGGACAAATGCAGAAATAATAAAATGGTATGGATGTCATTAAAGCCATTGCGCAACATTACCAAGAAGAATGATTTTTCATTGTAGATTCTTGTTCGAGAAACTTGTGATCAGAGATCATAACATTCATCTCGCTCATGGCCCTCGAACTAAATAGTCTATAAGCGTAGGCCCCAGCTCCCCTGCGCCTGCACAGCCCACCGTATTGACAGTGAATACTGTGAGTAATGAGGAGAAGTGCTTTTTGAACTTTAAAGAAAAGCACCTTACTCACATTTTCCAAAAGTGCATCCGGTGGCTACGCTATCAACTGTGGTGTGTTACCGCTCCCCAATAACAGGCCCTTTCACTGAGAGGTGATTATCATCAGATGATCGGACGTGGGAGAGCTAAGCTGAGCATGAGGGCATTGAGCACAGAGTGTGCCTCTCTGCGTGTGTTTCTTACTGTGTCACTGTGCGTGTGGGGCACACATGTTTGTGTCATGGAGTGTGGGAAACAGAGTCAAAATCAGGTTGACAATGCTCCACCCTGCTTGTTTTTGCCGTGTCTATGGTGATCTTAGCATGGCACTGAACAGAATTAGGAGAAATGTAGTGCTGATTTAATTATGAGAATTTTATTGGAATAGTCTGAACGTAAATGTCTTGTTAGTCACAAAGTAAAAATGAGCTTGTTTAAGGCATGCAATCTTTGTGTACTTCTTAGGTGTATTGCTTCCTTGCTTATTTACTAAAACAAGAGTTCTCCTATCACATGAAATAAGGTTATTGGTGAGTTTATTAGGTTTGAAGGCAGAGACGTTGTCATGACATGACCCTGCTCATTAGGGAAAACAATACTGACTTTTTATTAACTGTGACATGCGTAGTTTGCTTTGATGGGCAGAATACCAGATTACACACCAGAACCATATGGACTGGATGGGACTCGGGAGCTGTCCGTATTTGAAGTTCTGTTAATGAAAGTTTCACAGCAGTGAAATAAGCCTTGCTGTTCATTATGAAGTTAATGGAGCATAGGGGGTCAGAAAGTGAACCACAGCTGCTCTGGTTGACAGGAAATGCAAAGGCTCCTGTTTATTGCTTCACTTCCATATTGAAGCACTTCTTTTGACTTCAAAGCATCTTTATGGCGTGAGTATACTGCCCGTAGGCTACATACTCATGGCCTTCGTCAGTGCACATAGAGATTATTCATCATGGAACAGAAGACATAGATGAAGTTGTGTGCACCCTCACCCTCTTGTCATTACAAACCTGTATGACTTTCTTTTGCAGAACACAAAAAAAGATATTTTGAAGAATGTTGTTGACTGGCACCCATTCACTTGCATTGGTTTTGTGTCCATACAATAGAAGTGAATGGGGTCCAGTGCTGTTCGGTTACCAACTTTCTTCAGAATATCTTTTTTTGTGTTCTGTGGAAGAAAGAAAGTCATAAAGGTTTGAAATGAAATGAGGCTGAGTAAATTATGACTGAATTTTCATTTTTCGATGAACTATTACTATAAGACTAGTCCTAAACAAAAAGAAATGTTAGAGCTGTCTAAACTGAAAACATCTTGCACTGACATATCTCAAAATACACTGTTTTGTCCCAAAATGCACAACGTAATGTTTTTCTTTTTGTAATGCATGTTTGTAAAAACTATACTTAAATGTCCTCTTTTAAGCCTTTTAGGCCTAGTCCTGGCTTAACCTGAACCCTGCCCGTGAAACTGCCGTTAGACCCCATTATAGCCCTTAAAGGGTCATTATTTATTCACCCTCGTGTCTTTTAAAAGCTGTATGACTTTCTTTTTGCTGTGGAACACAAAAGAAGATATTTCGACAAATGTCTTGATGGTTTTGTGTCTGTATAATGGAAGTCAATGGGGGCCAATGTTGTTTGATTACCAACATTCTTCAAAATATCTTATTTTGTGCAGAAGAAAGGAAGTCATACAGGTTAGAAAAACAAGGTTCAGAAAACCATGAATGAATTTTCAGTTTTGGGTGAACTTTCCCTTTAATGGTGGAAATGGCCCTGTGTAAACCTAAACGTAAGTCCAAGTCACTTGCTAATATTTCTATCTAGCCTGTATGTTGTGCATGCATTGGGCATCTTGCCCAGTCCATGTAGCAGCTTCCTGCTGTTCCAGTCAGCGGTTAGCGTGTTACTGTTGACCTCTGGTCTGACCCAAGCAAGGCGCCAAAAAGATCAGACCTCAGAGCTGATCTACACACCTGATCTACAAAGTGAAAGTCTGCGTGTCAGGCACATCTCTCGCTTAATTGTTAAGTTTTTGGCATTGTCGTGACACTGACTTCAGCCCGGAGAGCAATGTTCTCATCCCTCTTCCGTCCATGACACATCCTTGATGTGACAAAACTGCTCCACCTTAAACAGAGCATTAGAAGGACTCTGAGGATTTGAACTCAAGCAACACCCAGGGTCGCTCCCATCACCTCAGCTGGTGATCTGTGACCCTCATGGGGCCCCTCCTCGTGTCACACTGACCCTTATGATCTCATGTCGTTGATAACGGAGCTGTGTCGGGATGTTGAGGAGGAAATGTGAGTTGATCACTACAAAGGTGAAAATTTGTGTTTTGACTCATGCACCTCCACCGGCACGGTAAACCCCAAATCCAGCAAGTAGGAAGTGACAGACTAATGCCGTAAACTTCACCACCCACCACAGGGAGGAAAAACAGCCCGGCCTGTAAACATTTTTGCTGTAGTTATGCAGCTAGTTGCCAGTAACTTACTGTAGATTTATATTTTTCGAATTTACTGGCAACAGTTTGTTCAAAGATAAATTCATGTTAAACATGAACAAGTCTTTATCCTTACAGAATTTTTTTTTAAATAACAGCCTCATGCAAAGCATTCTGGGAACCAGAAATCCACATAAACCTTTTTCAGCTTTTTTTCTAATTTAGGTTCCCAGAATGCTTTGCATGAGGCTGTTATTTTATAGTTTTTTTCTGTAAGGATATGGACTTGTTAATATTTAATGATCATTTATCTTTGAACAAACTGTTGCCAGTAAATTACATAAATGTAAATCTACAGTAAATTACTGGCAAACTGCTGCCAGTAATACTGTAATTCCTATAGAAATTCTTAGTCATTTGGTCATTTGTGCTACAGAAGTATTTGAATCACTTGAATTGAGTTTACAACAGTACTGGGTGGTTAAAGTTGATTTCACAATATTACAATAAACGTATGAGCCTTTTTAACTCTCGGACATTCTCACAGATCGCAGTGCCTCTGCTTTTATTCAAAGATGAGCCTAAAAGTGGACAATCCAGTTTCAAACAATGAGAGCCAAAGTAAAACAAGCTGGTTTGTTACAGAAAAATAATCACTCTCTTGGTAGAATTTATTTTTGTTTGAGGACAACTTTTTCACAGTTTACATTGGAAAGCAAAACTTTTATCTGTGCAATGTTAAAGCAGCTGAGCCATTGTGACCTTGACTAATTGGAATCATGCCTGGCTTTGGATTTTTTCCTGCTTCTAGATAATGACACAGGGAAGCAAAACTTGTTCACAATCTACCATTATTTATTTATTTGTCACTTCACAGTTGATTTGACACAGCACAGCACATTTGATGCTGATCTTACAATGATAAAGGATTAATCCAGCCCAGTAAATATAATTAAATCTATTGTAACGTTACATTGAAAGAAATGTTTTGTTAGTTCATATTCAAAGAACAGTAAACACTGCTGTATTCTGTGTGAAATATTATGAATGACAGACAAAGTGAGAAACCAAGTATTATGAGTGTAAAAACACAATTTACATTAACAATTGACCTGACAAAAGATGTAAAGACATAACGGAAGGAAATAGTGCCAAGTTTCACAGGTCCTGAGTAAAGGAAATTTTATTAGTCCCTCAGCAGCTCAGCGGTATTTTGACAATTGGGCCTCTAGGAAACTGCACCAGGGCTACATGTCAGACGTTTGTCATGAATATTTGAAAACACATAAATGTTTATTTAAGACATTATAATGTTTGTGTAATGGATTTCTGATGTAAAACCTAGTTGTCTCCTCCCTTTGTGACAACTAACCCCTGCCGCGCTTCCCCATTACTTTAGATGTTTACCCAGATGTTGAAAGATATCAAAACAGAGACACATTTGTGAAATATGAATGTACAATTCTCCAATCGTTTTTTTAGCTGGTTCACAATATTAAACTGAATCAAACCTGCGTACTATATTGACACAAGATAGCAAGAGACCAAGTAGCAAGTCTGACTTGAAAAGAAACAAATGAGCTAACTGTTGAAGTTGGCTATGTTGCTAAACTGTATTACAAAGGACGTGAGCTTGATGAGCAATGTAATTTTCTTTAAAAATAAACAAAACGTACTACATATATGCTTATGACCGGTTTCATTAAAACATTTGATGAAAATATGGAAAAACATGACTAAGCCAAATCAAGGAGTTTAGACTACTTTAGACATATGGAACATCCATGTTTGTTCATCTGTGTGCTGTAGATGCAAGCAATAATCAGAAATATGCACATGCATACCTTATTTTAATGTTTCAATATTCATTGACACAAATGACTTTATTTGAATGTTTCATTGATATAATATGACACGGAGTTGTTAGAAAATAAATGGATAGTGACATCACTGATAATGTAAGGCAGTGGTTCTCAATCCTTTTCGTTTTTTGTCGTAAGGTCCTCTTTGTTTAGGGTGCATCGCCCCCTGGATCCATCTTGAGGCCCCCAGTTTGTGAACCACTGGAACTGATTAATCAGTTAAAAAAATGGTTCACTGAAACAAACTATTTGTGGTAATAAATCTTGATGAAATGAGTGTTAAAAGGAATAACATCATTAATATATGGCACCAAAGGACGATGGTTCACTCATAATTCAGATGATAAGGCTGCCACAAAGGAGTCTCAGAAAGCATTAAATAGATTCATGTGCAGTTAAAAAAGTACAGACAAAAAACCCAATCCATTGTTCTAACACAGGAAACAAGAAGGCTTAAATAGACAAGGCTAATTATGCTAATAACAAGAAACGGGTGCAAACAATAATCGGAAGAAATTAGAACAGCAAACTAAAGGTTTACATGATAAAAGTGCAAAGACAAGGCAGTTGGTTTTTGTATGTTGTTAAAGCTTTTGTGAAAGGCTACTGTATGCAGAGAACCACATACAGCACTAAATTCAGCCATCACGTCCTGAGCTGTGCCACTAGTGTACAGCTGGAACTGTTTAAATGCTGATATATGGCCTGTTCTTTAGAGCTGATTCAAACTGTGAAAGAAAGCCTTTTCTGTTTAGAGTTTCTAACAAACTCTTCCAGATTACATTCAGCACCTTTGTGTACTGCAACATTTCACTTCACTCATTTGGACTGGATTGAGGATTTTGAGGTAAAAGAGAATTCTGAAAACATAAATACATTTTGAGTGATTTGAGGGAAGAGGGCAATACTTCTCCCAAGAAAACCTCTCGTAAGAAAGATTGTGAAATACATCTACTTTATATGTTTATTATAGCAGAACAGCACATCAATACAACACACTCCAACAACAAAAGTTTATCATAGTGTGTGGTGTATATTTTTTGCCTGCAAATAGGCTTGACGTGGAGCTGACTTTGATGGTCGTCAATGGGGGTAAATGTTGAGGGATGTTCATAGTCTGATGGGGGTCTGGATGTGACATTTCCCAAGCCAGTGGAAATGAAGAACACATTTAAGAAACCAGAGCGGCTCTCATACACACTGGGAACATATGGCTGAATCTGCTGTCATGCCATAACGCCAAGAATGGAACTATTGTTCTTTGTCAGTTACAGATCCAACAAACATATCCTACAGCGAAGGTCTGATCCGCAGATAGGCTTTCAGTTGAGTTTACAGGCTTTCGATGAAAAGTCCTAATGGTGCTGTTGAAAATTGTCATATCCTGTACATTCTGTCCTTATATTCGCCACAAAGATTTACTCTATAAACAACTGCAATGAATTTATGTTTTTGTCCTAACTGTTAGTTGAAAACTTTTTGACAAGTTTAAGCATACATCATCAATCATGCAAGGAAAATATGTTTTACATAGTCAACACAGAGAATCAAAGAGACCAATGAGGACAGAAACGTCACAAAAAAAATCTTCTTAATATCTCATAGAGAGGAAAAATGCTCAACATCCACATACACAGTATAGTAGACAGATCGTTTTCTTTATGTTTATGCGACATAACCACGCAAAAGCGAATGAAGACACACTGAAATGTTCAGCAAAACCTGACCCGACAGCTAAAAGCTGCAATATTTTTGTAAAAAGATCAACAAAAATCTCTTGATTGTACTGAGCGAGTACATAGTAGGAGTTTCTAAAGTTATAGATTGCAGCTTTAAAAATGAATGAATCATTATAAGCTTCTTGTTGTAAATCATGGTAAAGAAATAAGTATTCTTTTTTAAACACTGATTTTGAATCCATTCCGTCAAAAACTTTTTTTGTTTGTTTAACCCAAAAACTTACAGATTGCAGCTTTGCATTCAACGTAACTGAGAACACAACATCTTTTGAGCTATGAAAGTGCAACCACCTTTCAATGAATATTTCTGATGCTCTTGACAGCTTAACTCTGGGTAATTGTCAATGTCTCGGCTAAATGTCTCAAGCATTCATACTCCTGTGTGCACCTAACATTAACTTCATGCTTGCTGTAGTCATTCCTGTCATTAGCCATTCAAAAGCCATCCATCCCCTCTTCCAACAGACAGAGTTCTGTTCAGGGGTGCTCACAAATTACCACACGTCTGACGCACACTAGTGCTGATGTCATGAGGTCCTGGTGGTCACTGGTTCACGAAAGCCTGATCTCGAGAGGTTTCCCTCTCAGCTGCTGGTAATACCTGCTGACGCCAGTGAACCCAAACATGACCTCACCTCACTTTCTAATTTGAGTCCTGGGAACTCCCTATAACAATTCTGGAGACTTACATTTTTCTTGTTCAGCTTGAATTATCACTAGTTCTTACAGCAGTATTTTTTCGTGAATGCAAATGTTTTGTGTCCTGCATTTGTAGTTTTTGTTTCATAGAAAGGGCTGTTAAAGCAATAGTTCACTGAAATAGAAAAATTCTCTCATAATAAAGAAAATTATTAACATACAGACCCGAGTACATTCAAAGGGATTATTCACCCAAAAATGAAAATTCTGTCATCATTCACTCACCCTCATTCACTCACTTGTCATTTCAAACTTGTTTGACTTTCTTTTTTCTGCAGAACGCAGTAGATATTTTGAATAATGTTGGTAACCACTAATTGACATTGATTTTGTGTCCATACAATAGAAATCAATAGGTACCGCATTTGTTCCCTCGCTGAAGTTTCATTTTTGGGTGAACTATCCCTTTAAATATGCTGACGTTGAAAACGTTGAATCTCATTGCTTTTCATCTGTCTTGTATCTAGTTGTCATACGGGTGTTTTGTCATAAGATGTGCAAGAACCAGTGAGATGTATTTAAAGCGGCAATCCACAACTTTCATTCATCTCTGTTTGAAACACCCTATGGCAGGTTGCTTTACAAAGTTTACGTGTATTGAAGTGTATTTCCCATGAAATCCAACCCAACGACTAATCAAATCAATCATTATTATAAGCTTACTTTTGCAAATCGGGGTAAGAGAGATTTTTTTACATTTTATTATAACCTTGCTCAATAACTGACATTTAGTTTATACAAAAAAATTGGGGATTGCCACTTTAATTTAATTTGTTTATTAAAATGTATTGTAGATGTATTTAGATGAATTTGGTTAGGTATACCTAAACTGCACATGCATTTTGTGCTGTGTCAAATTGTGGGACCCCTTTGTTGTATGTTAGTCTGGACTGCCGTGTCCCCCATGTCCCAGTCCATCAGCATTTAGCCAGAGAAAACAGAGAACATATGGCCAAAGGATGACGTTCAGGGTGGGAGCTGTTTTGTCTTGGACGGCAGCACTCTATTTTGCCCACAAACGTGAGGCATGCTGTCAGTTTTCCATGATACCATAGTCATTACGATTTTACAGTCCCATGAGATCACTCAACAGCTGTATTTCTCTCAGGGATTCAACAGAGATTCTTACAGCGCTCTCTGAATCGTCTGTCGAAACGTGCCTGATTTGTGAACTGTGGACCTATTTTATTTCGCTTGGCAACGTTCGGTCTGATTATGTGTTTCCAGTAAGCTCACAGAACAGCGTGGAGGAACGCACATTCTCACGTTAATTTCACTGTTAGTACATCCGACCGTGAGCATGAAAGCTGGCGTACGCAAAGTTTTTACATGAGGATACATGAGGCCCCAAATCTTTCACATAATAGAAATTAAAATAAAAAATAAAATTTACTAATTTATTAATTAGTATTTATAATTTATAATAATTTAGCAGTACTAAATGGGATAACAGGAATCAGGTTATGTACATGCTATAATAAAAGAAGAGGTTCAAAGAACATTCCAGTGCTAAGAATTTTTTCGATATTAACATTCATGATAACATTCAAGAACCAATCGGTTGTGTTATTGACAGTTTTGTTTGATAGACAAGAACATTGACAACAGTAATAAACACGTAACAATTTATTTCAAACGAATTAGCCTGTAGCCTAGTCTGTTTCCAGCAAAAATTAGGAAGGCCGCTGTTTATTTTGGCTGCTTTGTAGAGCATGTTAAAGGGAATCTTAAAGAAACAGTAAAAACAAACAGAAAGCCCACATTGTAAAAAGTTACATGATGGGCAATAAAGTTTGAGTTACTGCTCATCTTACGAAAGATTGCCTGGTCACAATTCACTGAGCGTTTCTAAAATAAATCTGCACTGGTGACTGGATTACATAATCAATAGAGCTAATAGGGCCAGAGAATGCTTGAGGTTTTTATTGTGTGTTAAAGGTAAGTGTTTGACATGGGGTCTGTCACGGCAGTTTCTGTGGCAAAGAATGCCATGTGGTGAAATGTTTATTTTAGAAAAGGACGAGTGTTTACAGAAATTCCTTGAATTTCAGCAAGGAAACCCGTGTTTAGGTAGCTGACTAAGGGAACTGGTTGCATTTTACGGACTAACACTTCTAAGAACCATGAAAGCACATTTACATGCTGGTTAGTAGTGAAAGATTTATTTAACCCTGTGACATTTTCTTTTAAGTATGAGAGGAATAGTCACATTAAAGAGCGCGGATCGCTTCCCCCCCTGCCAAGACATCAACCTCCACTGTATTTGACTCATGAAAGTGTTTTTCAACTGGTCATAAGTGATGTTTATGAATATTTGGTGTTGTGGTAACATTGCAAAATGGCAACAATGGGATTTCAAGGTTGCACCACTGGTGTAATTACCTCAAAGTGAAAATTCTGTCATCATTCACTCACCCTTGAGTTGTTCCAAACCTGTATACATTTTTTGTTCTGTTGAACACAGAGAAAGATGTTTGGAAGAATGCTTGTAACCAAACAGTTCTTGGCCACCATTGACTACCATAGTAGGAAAATGACAATGGTTATCAAACGTGCCCCAGCACTGTCCTACATTCTTTAAAGGTCCAGTGTGTCATTTTTTGGAGGATCTATTGACAGAAATGCAATATAATATACATAACTATGTCTTCAGAGGTGTATAAAGAGCTTACACAATGAAGCGTTAGGTTTTTATTACCTTAGAATGAGCTATTTCTGTCTACATACACCGCGGGTCCCCTTGAATATAATTCGCCATGTTCTGTCAGCCGTCGTAGTGTTTCGAACGGAAGGGGTGGAGTGAGCAGTTGGTTGCAATTCGCAACCTTGTCAATAGATTTCACTGACTGGACCTTTAAAATATCTTCTTTTGTGTTCAACTGAACAAAGAAACTTTTCCTACTGTAGTAGTTAATGGTGGCCATTAGAAATGCTTGGTTACAAGCATTCGTCCAAATATCTTTCTCTGTGTTCATCAGAACAGAGACATTTATACAGATCTGGAACAACTTGAGGGTGAGTAAACGATGACAGAATTTTCAATTTTGGGTGAACGGTTCCTTAAATATGTGAACAATATTCAACATTTGTCTTCACTAATGTTTCAGAAATGCAACCCTAAAGACTTTAAATTGTTATACATATTCATTTGTTTCAAAAAGATTTGATCCAAAACTGTGGTGGCAGTGACAATGTTGTGTGTCGTAGACATCCAAAATTGTAAACCATGTGATCTGCCATTATGATGCTGTTTAGCTGTGGCAGCTTGTAGTAAAATATAAGTGTCATATTTAGTGAAACATTAGGTATTTCATGGCTTTAAACATACAGTGGATGAATGGCTGAAGTATTACTCCCATAGGACTAATCCTTCATAAAACTAAACAAACTATATGGGGAACTTGAGATCAATTTAAAGAACAGTCAATCATAAAATACAACAAACTCTTTTGTCTATTTCCTCTTAATTGTCTTTTGATACAATTATCATGTTGCAGTCAGGATGTGTTTCTTATCAGGATTGCCAATTGAAGGCAAGGCCATTTGTACAGATTTTAGTCATGTGAGTGCAAGAACTCAATACGAACATAAACCATGACATTTGATATCAATTTTATTTTAAGTATCACCACGCAGTTGGCTGGGCTAGTCATAATCCATTGTGACTTTGCATCTGCACATTACTCAGAATATCCTAACCATGTTAAAGTTAACAAACTTTCAGATTGTTTACTGTTCCAAACCTTCAGAGAGATGTTCTGTATGAAATCGCTGCTAAAGGTTAAGCATGCCAAAGAGTGTATATTTGACCATGTTACCTCATGGTGGGTGATGTGATCTTTAGAAACCCCAGTGCCAGCTGTCCCTTGACCTACATGGTCTCAAGAGGTTTGCTCTTTGGACTTTAGGGGGAAATATTTGTTATTTTAGTAAGATGACTACTTCCTTCCTGAAAAACAATGTTTTCCCACGTCTAATCAGAGCAGAGATTTCTGTATTTAAGTACAAATATTCCTCCAAAACTGTATAGTAAAACTAGTAATAGGTAATACAATCTTGGCTTTGTGTGACAGCATATTTGGCTTTTTGCCTTTCCTGTACTACTTACTATGTGAGATCTTCACGGTAAAAAACTGAATCACGCAGTCACATTTGCTGCAAAGTGAGCTTTATTAGATTCTAACATATTTAATATCCAGCCATGTTATAATTGGGTTTCAGTAATGAAAATATGATCAGATTACTCAGTGGTGTTTTAACCTCACGGATGTTGACATTTAAAAGACTTCATGTGTCCTTCCCAATGACTGTAGCAATTCAAGAGGGCTCAGTAGCCTCGCGTCCCTGTGGAAATGTGTTTTTTTTATTTTTGTATTAAGCCAATTCTATTGTTAAACTAGTGATACCTATCCCTCCCCTGTTTGTGTTGGATATTTGCTGAAGGGTATGTTGTCTTTGGACGTTCTGTTGATACTGAAAATCTTATCCTCAGCGTAAAAGCTGGACCTTCAAATCTTGCCATGACTGAAATGAGTTGTTTAAGTCTTGAAAATGTCAGCCAGGTCAGACTTGGTCACGGCTGGTCTGTAGTAACCATGTTTTAGTCTCTCCACTAAGAATATGGCTATGAAAGCACTAAGTGAAAATATCCACATTTACCTCCATACTTGATGATGCATGTTCTCCAGTGAGAAGCACAGAGATCAGTAATGCGTTTCAGGATTTACTATGCATACAACCAACTCTATATCACACTTTATGTATGTTGCCGCATGCTGGGGGAGATTTAGGGGTTTGTTATCATAGACTTCGACTCCCAGCCATAGTTACACCTCATTTCACATATGACCCATATATAAAACACACTATGGCTACATTTCAAACTAATTTCTCAATGTCACTTCTGTCACAGCCATTCCGAAATGCAAATTATTCCATTACCAGGTATATGTTTATTTATACATGCCGAACATTTAACACGCCGCAATAACTTGTATAGAAGTCAAATTGATTCAAATGTTTAGTGTAGCCTAGATGTTTCTGCTTAGAAGTATATGCTTCAGTTAGTAAGTATTGTCTATTCCCTTGATGGCTCATCTGAGACCTATGGAAGCCCATTTCCGCCAGGGTTGGGAATTTTTTTAGATTTTGTAAGTCATTATTATGACTTAGTTTCTCATTATTTTGAGATACTAAGTCGAAATTTCGACTTAGCATCTCATAATAATGACTTAGTATCTCATAATAATGACTTAGTATCTCATAATAATGAGAAACTAAGTCGAAATTTCGACTTAGTAACTCATAATAATGACTTAGTATCTCATAATAATGAGAAACTAAGTCGAAATTTCGACTTAGTAACTCATAATAATGACTTAGTATCTCATAATAATGACTTAGTATCTCATAATAATGACTTAGTATCTCATAATAATGACTTAGTATCTCATAATAATGAGAAACTAAGTCGAAATTTCGACTTAGTAACTCATAATAATGACTTAGTATCTCATAATAATGAGAAACTAAGTCGAAATTTCGACTTAGTAACTCATAATAATGACTTAGTATCTCATAATAATGACTTAGTATCTCATAATAATGACTTAGTATCTCATAATAATGACTTAGTATCTCATAATAATGACTTAGTATCTCATAATAATGACTTAGTATCTCATAATAATGACTTAGTATCTCATAATAATGACTTAGTATCTCATAATAATGACTTAGTATCTCATAATAATGACTTAGTATCTCATAATAATGACTTAGTATCTCATAATAATGACTTAGTATCTCATAATAATGACTTAGTATCTCATAATAATGACTTAGTATCTCATAATAATGACTTAGTATCTCATAATAATAGAAACTTAGTATCTCATAATAATGACATATAGTATCTCATAATAATGACTTAGGTATCTCAAAATAGAAATCAATGACTTTAGTAACTCATAATAATGACTTAGTATCTCATAATAATGAGAAACTAAGTCAAATTTGACTTAGTATACTCATAATAATATAGAAACTTATATCTCATAATAATGACTTAATATCTCATATCTCATTTAGGACCCCGCTGCCGAGTATACACCTGGCGAATGTCCGCTCCCTTACCAACAAAAGGACGAAATACTCTTACTCACCAGGACAAACAAAGATTTTTCCAACTCCGCTGCGCTGTGTTTCACAGAAACATGGCTCAATGACACCATACCGGACAGCGCGTTACATCTGCCGGGTTTTCAGCTGTTCAGAGCGGATCGCATTGCCGAGTCAACAGGGAAGACACGTGGTGGTGGATTATGTTTTTATATAAACGAAGGTTGGTGCAGAGATATAACAACACTGAAGAAGATGTGCTTTTCGTACTTAGAAGCGTTCTCTATCAACTGCAAACCTTTTTATTCGCCACGCGAGTTTTCCTCGTTTATTCTCGTGAATGTTTACATTCCTCCACATGCTTGTGCGAGCGCGGCGCTGCAACAGCTGGCGGATTACATCACTGACACGGAGCAGCAACACCCGGATTCTCTTATTATTATTATTGGGGACTTTAACAGAGCAAACCTCTCCCGTGAGCTGCCAAAATACAGGCAGCATATCACATGCCCCACCAGAGACAGCAACATTCTGGATCACTGTTACACCACAATACGGGATGCATACCACTCTGTTCCCAGAGCAGCTCTGGGTCTCTCTGATCATTGCCTGGTTCATCTTCTTCCGACCTACAGACAGAAGCTTAAATCTGCCAAGCCTGTAGCAAGAACAGCAAAGAGATGGAGCAGCGAAACAGAGCGGGCCTTACAAGCCTGTTTCGACTGCACGGATTGGAGTGTCTTTGAAGCTGCAGCCACTGATCTGGATGAGTTAACTGACACAGTGACATCCTACATCAGCTTCTGTGAGGACATGTGTATTCCCACCAGGACTCGCTTAAAATACAACAATGACAAACCATGGTTTACAATGAAACTGAGACAGCTTCGTCAGGCCAAAGAAGATGCTTACAGAAGTGGGGACAAAGTCTTGTATAATCAGGCCAAAAACACACTGACAAAGGAGATAAGAGCAGCTAAGAGAAGCTACTCTGAAAAGCTGAAGAACCAGTTTTCAACCAACGACCCTGCATCAGTGTGGAAAGGCCTGAAAGACATTACCAACTACAAGCCATCATCACCTCAGTCTATGGGTAATCAACGACTGGCTGACGACCTGAACGACTTCTATTGTCGTTTTGAAATGCAGAGTCTCACCCTTCACACCCGCCCTGACCCTATCTCTGCTATACCATTAACACCTCCTCTTGACATTCAACCTGCACTTAAGATCTGCGAAGAGGATGTTTGCCAGCTTTTCCGCAAACAAAAGATCAGAAAAGCACCAGGCCCAGACAATGTCTCACCCTCCTGCCTGAAAGTCTGTGCGGAGCAGCTGTCGCCCATCTTCACTAATATTTTTAACAGATCTTTGGAGCAGTGTGAAGTCCCTTCATGCTTCAAACGCTCCACCATCATCCCTGTACAGAAGAAACCCAAAATATCTGGACTTAATGACTACAGGCCTGTTGCTTTAACATCTGTGGTCATGAAGTCATTTGAGAGACTTGTACTGGCCCACCTGAAGGACATCACCAGACCACTTCTTGATCCCCTCCAGTTTGCTTACCGAGCAAACAGGTCTGTGGACGATGCAGTAAACATGGGACTGCATTACATCCTACAACACCTAGACAGACCAGGGACTTACGTCAGGATCCTGTTTGTAGACTTCAGCTCGGCCTTCAACACCATAATCCCAGACCTCCTCCTGCCCAAGCTTACCCAGCTCTCTGTGCCAACCTCTACCTGTCAGTGGATTATTAACTTCCTGTCGAACAGGCAGCAGCTAGTGAGGTTGGGAAAATTTAAATCCAGCACATGTACCATCAGCACCGGAGCTCCTCAAGGATGTGTTCTTTCTCCACTGCTATATTCACTCTACACAAACGAATGCACCTCTACAGACCCTTCTGTCAAACTCCTGAAGTTTGCAGATGACACCACAGTCATTGGCCTTATTCAAGACGGTGATGAATCTGCCTACAGAAAGGAGGTTGCTCAGCTGGCTGCCTGGTGTAGTCAAAACAACCTAGAGCTGAATGCATTCAAGACAGTGGAGATGATAGTGGATTTCAGAAGGAACCCTCCATCACTTCCTCCCCTCACCATCCTGGACAGCACTGTGGATACTGTGGAGTCATTCAGGTTCCTGGGCTCCACCATCTCTCAGGACCTGAAGTGGGAGTCCCACATAGACTCCATTGTAAAGAAGGCCCAGCAGAGGTTATACTTCCTCCGTCAATTGAGGAAGTTCAACCTACCACAGGAGCTACTGACCCAGTTCTACTCAGTGGTCATCGAATCTGTTCTGTGCACTTCAATTACTGTTTGGTATGGCTCGGCCACCAAATCAGACCTACGAAGACTACAACGGACAGTTCGTAGTGCTGAGAAATTATTGGTGCTCCTCTGCCCACACTTCAGGACCTGTACGATTCCAGAGTGAAAAACAGGGCAAGAAAAATCATCATTGACTCCACACACCCAGCACACAAACTCTTTGATCTGCTGCCCTCTGGCCGGCGCTTTAGAGCACCAAACACCAGGACTTCCAGACACAGAAGCAGCTTCTTCCCCCAGGCAATCTCCCTCCTAAACAGATAACTGCTCCTTAAGAGCAATATTCCACTTCCACTACTCCTATAGTGTGCACTACTGTGCCTTATTATATCTACATCTTATGTATACATGTATATAACACTACCTCTACTTACTAAATTATCCATTTGCACAAGTGTACATACAATCTGTTAATATGTTTATTCTACTATATACTACCCGTACAATGTCTCTTATATGTTATTATCCCCCATTTTCTGTAAAATAGTCTTTATTTTATATATGCACAATTTAGAATCTTTTAGACTGTAAATCGTATTATATTGTATTGTCATTGTGTTGAATGTCTGTACTAGAAGCATTCCAAACACCAATGATAGTAAGACTTATATCTCTATATGACTGTAAATATGATAGTTCTCATATAGATAGTATTCTATTACTTTACTTATGATTAGTAACCTAATAATGATAGTACTCATATTACTTGTATTCATGCTATATCTCATAATAATGACTTAGTATCTCATAATAATGACTTAGTATCTCATAATAATGACTTAGTATCTCATAATAATGACTTAGTATCTCATAATAATGACTTAGTATCTCATAATAATGACTTAGTATCTCATAATAATGACTTAGTATCTCATAATAATGACTTAGTATCTCATAATAATGACTTAGTATCTCATAATAATGACTTAGTATCTCATAATAATGACTTAGTATCTCATAATAATGACTTAGTATCTCATAATAATGACTTAGTATCTCATAATAATGACTTAGTATCTCATAATAATGACTTAGTATCTCATAATAATGACTTAGTATCTCATAATAATGACTTAGTATCTCATAATAATGACTTAGTATCTCATAATAATGACTTAGTATCTCATAATAATGACTTAGTATCTCATAATAATGACTTAGTATCTCATAATAATGACTTAGTATCTCATAATAATGACTTAGTATCTCATAATAATGACTTAGTATCTCATAATAATGACTTAGTATCTCATAATAATGACTTAGTATCTCATAATAATGACTTAGTATCTCATAATAATGACTTAGTATCTCATAATAATGACTTAGTATCTCATAATAATGACTTAGTATCTCATAATAATGACTTAGTATCTCATAATAATGACTTAGTATCTCATAATAATGACTTAGTATCTCATAATAATGACTTAGTATCTCATAATAATGACTTAGTATCTCATAATAATGACTTAGTATCTCATAATAATGACTTAGTATCTCATAATAATGACTTAGTATCTCATAATAATGACTTAGTATCTCATAATAATGACTTAGTATCTCATAATAATGACTTAGTATCTCATAATAATGACTTAGTATCTCATAATAATGACTTAGTGTCTCATAATAATGACTTAGTAACTCATAATAATGACTTAGTAACTCATAATAATGACTTAGTATCTCATAATAATGAGAAACTAAGTCGAAATTTCGACTTAGTAACTCATAATAATAAGAAACTAACTCATAATAATGACTTAATATCTCATAATAATGACTTAGTGTCTCATAATAATGACTTAGTAACTCATAATAATGACTTAGTATCTCATAATAATGACTTAGTATCTCATAATAATGAGAAACTAAGTCGAAATTTCGACTTAGTAACTCATAATAATAAGAAACTAACTCATAATAATGACTTAATATCTCATAATAATGACTTAGTGTCTCATAATAATGACTTAGCATCTCATAATAATGACTTAGTATCTCATAATAATGACTTAGTATCTCATAATAATGAGAAACTAACTCATAATAATGACTTAGTATCTCATAATAATGAGAAACTAAGTCGAAATTTCGACTTAGTAACTCATAATAATGAGAAACAATCTCATAAAAATGAGATACTGAGTCTAAATTTTGACTTACTGAATCATTATTTTGAGAAACTTTCTCGTAATATTGGCTTAATCTGCACATGCACATGTCTGCGCAACACATTCTCACTCCCGACTCGTCACATATTTACGCTCGGTCAGTGCCCCACGGCGTCACTTTTGAACGCGCAGGGTACCCCTTTGGCGTCGTTTTTCGACGAACTGGGAACTGCGTTGCTATTTGCTAAATGCTCCAGGCCAAGATGCGTGCAATTCTTAACATTTCATAATTATTTATGGTTTTAATATTTTGTAGCACCTAAACCCAACCTCACCCTAAACCTAACCCTAACCACTCAAAATAATGATTTAGCAAGTCAAAATTTAGACTCAGTATCTCATTTTTATGAGATAGTTTCTCATTATTATGAGTTACTAAGTCGAAATTTCGACTTAGTTTCTCATTATTATGAGATACTAAGTCATTATTATGAGATACTAAGTCATTATTATGAGTTACTAAGTCGAAATTTCGATTTAGTTTCTCATTATAATGAGATACTAAGTCATTATTATGAGAAAGTTTCGACTTAGTTTCTCATTATTTTGAGATACTAAATCATTATTATGAGATACTAAGTCATTATTATGAGTTACTAATTCTAAAAAAAATTCCCAACCCTGGCGGAAACGGGCTTCCATAGAGACCTACCCTCTGTTACAGTGAAATCTCCAAAAGAAAAATGCACAGAGATGCAGGTCAAAGTTTGGTTAATTTATTTTTAAATAAATGAATGCGGAGGCAGGTTGTGTTTTATGGGTTCCCAGAGGAAAAATAGAAAAGCTTGCAGGCTCAGGAGATTTGGAGTTCTCAGTTGTGTTTTATTTCTCAGTTGTGTGTTATTCAACAGGATTGTTCACCAAAACACATTCTGTCATCATTTATTCATCCTCATGTCAAAATCTGTATATGTCTCTCTCTCTTCAGTGAAACACAAGAAGACATTTTGAGAAATGTAAATTTGTGTGTTTAACTGGGGCCAATGTTGTCTATTTACTTGCGTTCTTCAAAATATTTTTTTGTGTTCTGCAGAAGAACGAAAGTCATGCAAGTTTGGAATGACATGATCATATTTATTTTTGAGTAAACTATACTTTTTAGTGTGAACTTGGTCTCAGATCATTTTCTGATCATTGCTTTGGAGAATTTAAAATAATCAATTGAGATTATGAAAATACGTTTAGAATAGGGATGGGTAAACTTGATTAAAAACAATTTTATATTGAAATCTTTAATGATATTGACTTTTTGCACACTTGATAAATCTGAGCTCAGTTTGTGACATTGCTTGGTCTTTTGCTTTCCTGCGTCTCAAAAATGTTATTCTAAGTTTCCATTTGCTTTCATTGATGTCTAGGAGAAATAATGGAGATATTAAATAGATCTTATCTGTGATTTTTGTTTATGTAATGGGTTTTTTATGTTTTAGGTTCTGAGGTCATGTCTTGTTCTCTAATGAACCAAGGTTGTTCTAAGGTACCTAGGTTGTCAGCACATCTTAAGAAATGTAACTACTTTTTGTACAGGAAGGGTTCACATCCCGTTCTCTGTTCCTATATATGGTTGGAATATGGTGGAGCTCAAGGCTCCTCAGACACCGTCCACATTTTACCTCCCAGGGTCTGACATTGGCTTGATGAAAAATAAACAGAGCAGAAATATGGGTGGCAATATATTGCAAGGCTTTTTACAGAGACTATAGTGCACATATGCTGTTCTGTCTGTTTTTCCCTTAAATACATTGAAAAAAGTTCAGATGACTGCTTAATTCATGTTGGTCTTAAAATGCTGATCATGTTAATTAGTTGTGCCATATGAAATGGTTTCACATCTAAAGTGCTTATTGTCAACTTCTTCACTGTCAACACCATGCACCTTTTTGACATTTCAATTACACTATAGTGTGTTTGGCTTTGGCACTATGGAGGATGGTTACGAGTTCCTTGAGTGAACATTTAAAACTGCTCTTTGACCATAGTTGATATAACACACCATGTAGCTGTCAGCTGTTAGGGTGGTCTGTTGAATGAGCGGATGTTGACTGTACAGTATTTGTACTGTGTTTCGAATGCATGTGAGATTTAAACAATCCATAACAAAATGGTCACAAATTTGGCTTTCTGTGGGCAAGGACAGAACCAAATCCAGCTGGAGAAGTTCAAGTCAAAGCAGTCAGCAGTCACTGATAACATTTTAACCTCAAGCTAAAATGACAGTACTTCTCATTTTCGCACTAGCGAACAAGTGGCAGAAAGACCACACATACTCATAAACAGCCACAGACATGTCTGAATTGAAACGATCCGAGCTGTAAACATTTGTTACCTTGTCAGTCAAATCCATTGAGGGGTTTCCTTGTGCTTGTTGTCCTGGGGTGTTAAAACTGCCTCCTCCTGTAATGCTAATTTCCTCAGCTGTTGCGTAGTTTTGTGTTTTTAATGGCTCGGGTGCCAGGCCTGCACCCCAGTCCGTGCTATGACTTCTGCTGTCATTAAATGATTAACGGGACTTGGTTCTAAATGAGGTCATTCAGATTTTCCTGGAGAGAGGGGAAATAAGATCAGCATGAATCTCCATGTTTTGGATTTTGTCATCAACACAGAAAAACAGCTTTTGCTCAACTTAAACTTTTTCTCACTTAAGTCGTCTCACACGACCCTTTCAGGGTCCAAACACTTGGAGTTGCCAAAAGCAAACAACAAACAATACTATGTATACACAGTACACAGTGTGCTTCAAAACTATACTGTAAAATGTATTTTGGGTTGAAACAACCCAGGATAAATTACAGTCTAACTGTTCAACCAAAGCTTGGTTGAAAATAACCCAGCATTTTTAAGAGCGCACTGAAAATACTATTAAATCCCATATGGCCAGACAGCAATTTATATTTAATAAACTGTTAAAATATTGGTTTCAAGGATGCTGTGGGCCTTTGTAGTGTACAAATTGGGTTTATAACAACTGTGCTTAAAGGGATAGTTCACCCTATTGCTATTTCGAACCTGTATGATTTTCTTTCTTCTGCAGAACACAAAAGAAGATATTTTAAAGAATGTTGGTAACCAAACAATGGCCAACAATCTTCAGAATATATTCTTTTGTGTTCTGCAGAAGTTCTGATAAAAGCGTCTGCTAAATGTAAATATAAATGTAAAATGGGATTTTACTCAATATTTGTGTAATGTATTTTATATGCAGCATTAGATTATCAATGTGTTTACATCGAACGTTATTGAATCAAGTGAACTATCTGAGCTTGAGAAAGAGAGACTCTTATTAAAGACCGTGAAACCATTAAACGGGATTTAATAATGTATGACATGGTAAAACTTTTAGCTTTGCTGCCAGCTGGAATGAAACCTGTACCAACTTTAAGCCTACCACACGCTTGCATCACAACTCTTTACTCTTGGCCTCAAAATTAGAGTATGTCACAACGGCTTATTTAGCTAAAATGTTATTTATCCAGAAGAATGAAAATTCTAAGCTTGAGTTATCACCGTTCATGGTCCGTCGAATCCTGATGGGAGTCGATTTCAAGAACATAAAGAAGGAAACTTTTTGGGTGATCATGTTGTTTCAGCCAACAAACAAACTGTTGCCTCTCACCCCCATCTTCTCAAACAAGAATGAAACCTTGCGCCTTTTGGCCTCGACTGCCTGGTGGGTGAAAAGTCCTTGCGCATGGTCTTGCCATGCCAAAAGCACTAACACTCAACCCGTTTAGCTGTGCAGGTCACATGACATGCTCACTTTCGCCTGCTCGCTGGCTTTGACTGCCAGAGCTCAGGCAGGCAGAGGTTTTGTATGAATTACATCATGCTGTGCAGCAACAGATGCAAACTGGCTGCGTAACTCTTTCTGGTTTTCCACCACAGAAGGGGACAGAGGACGTGTTGCCTTCATCTCTGGCACTTTATATTTTATGGCCTTCAATGACAACTTAATGGTGGCATTTAGGTTATTGGCAGGTGTATCCACAAGCCAACTGGCCAGGAACCCAGAAAAACACCAGGCACCAAATGGCAGAACCTTGTAATAAAATAGCAAATACCAGTAGTAGTAAGTGTGGCTTGTCTAGACAGTCATCATATTTGCTCTCTGACTCTCGATGTCTGAAAGCAGAGCGTATACGACATAACACAGCCCACACACTTCACTTTTCTGAAAATTTGTTCATTTAGTCCCTCCAAACATGAGCCAAACATATGGCCCTAATAAAGCAAACAGTTCTACAGCGTCAAACAGCGAGATTAAATGGATGAAGACATGGCAGGAGTTGCAGTTAATGCTCATTTTTGCCTCCTCCCAGTTTTTATGACTGGGCAGCCTCTGTTTGTTGACACAATTAGGTCAAAGAACAAAAAGGAAGAAACTGTGATCATGTTACTCTGCCCTCCTGTTGAACACAGAACTGATTTGGTCAAAACAGATCTATAGGTATGACTGAATGCCCTCTCGTTTTGTAGGTAAAGAAATCTGATTTGTTTGTTCATTGTCTGGCACATCTACGTTGGCTGCAAGTATCCACTTTGATGCCAAAAAACGTTTAGCTCATAACTGTAAGTAACTTTTAGTGTAAGTAAGTGTTAGCAGATTTATGATGCATCACCATCTCGAACTGTTTTGAACAGAAAAAGTGGTGGATCCTCTTATTACTCTTAAAGGTATGAGGAGTAGAGACCGTTCATTTGTACATTCATTCAATCGTACGTACGATAAAAATTGATCGCATAAAAATCATTTTTAAATAGAGGAAAATAACTTTTCCTAAATGTACAACTATTTGTATTCTTTAATATATTGTTTTCTTTGCAGTATTTGAGGTCTGAAAAAATGCAGAGCATCTTTTCTGTTATTTTGACCAGTTTTCGTTTTGTGCAAATCAATGCAAATAGAATCAATATTGTTATTTGAAATGTGGGAGAAATGTTGTGAGTAGTTCACAGAATGACACAAAAATGATCATTTTGCATAAACATATAAATAATACAGTAGAAATAGCAGAGTCTTTCTTTCTTTTATTATTATTATTTTTGTCTTGCTTCTTTATTCTATTCTTCTTTATTCTTGCTATGTTATTCTCCTGACATCAACATGAGCCAGATGAGTTTCTTGCCTAGCAAAAGCTCACTTGTGACTCTTCTGGCATCAGAGATAGATTCCAAAACATTTTTATAGTAAAACATACACGTTCTTTAATTGTAAAAAACACGTGAGAGGGAATTACTTCAAATATGAATCACAGCCGTGATGAACTATAGCTCGTACGTCCTTCCCCTGTGTCCAAATCACAGCCATGATGTTATTACAGATAGCACGCTCCCTCTCATGTTGTATATTGAGCAGATGGAGAGGCCCAGCATTCCTGTGATACCCTGATGACATTAGACATGTAAATGTCACTGTAAACCCCGATAAGTTAAGATAACTCAAAACATTTGTGGTAACTTATTATAAGTTAATTATATAAGTATAGTAAACTCAAAATAATTCATTTTGAATAAACTTCATTTTACATTTACTTGAGTTTCACTTATCAATGTTGTCATGAAGGAACAACAGCCTGTAGTATTATCAATGTAATGCCTTTAGATAAAATTTGAAATGAGTCTGTTTTCCTCCTAAGCAAATGGTATACTCGTCTGCACAATGTTACCTCATTAAAATCACTAATGTCCCAAAACTCTTTAAATAACAGAATACTAAACATGTATAAGCCTCCTCCCATTGTAATTTTGATATAAATACATAAAATATCACTATATTTCAAGATTTACTTCCATTATCCAGTCCACACAAAGCATGCTGGGAATCGCTCTGACGTCATTGGAAGATATAATTAATTTTTTTAGTTAAGTGACTTATTATTTTTGTGTCCCTGGAACTCAAAATATCAAAATAGTTAAACACACTTAAAAGTTGTAAGTTAAATGAACGTTTTCATAGTTTTGAGTATAGTGTGCTTATTTTTGAGATTATACTATTTGGGACTACAGTGTGAAGATATTACCTGTCTGCTCTATAGGGATATGTTTTATAGCTAGAGAAAACATAACTGTGGATGGATGTCTTCACATCCTGACATTGATGGTGTTAGAGGCTTCTCAAAGATAAGAGGCCCTCTTTAAGAGAGCCTCATGGTACACACTTACAAGATTGATAGTGAAAGTTAAGGAAACCACAATACATGTTAATCATTGAACTTGTCGGATAAAGGCCAGCAGTGTTTTGAAAGCTTTGGTAACACTATAAAAATGTTTTGCCAGCTAAGCTATACCCCATGTGGTAACATCAAAATTTTGGACAGAAATACGACTTCAGACTTAACCTGAACACAATGGGATTTCAAGGGTTAGATTAAGGAGAAGTAGATCGCTAAGGTAACCACTTCGTGAAGAATTTTCAATTTTTTCAGTGCATTCCATACACCCAGGTAAAATTGCATTAAGTACACTTTAAGTACACTTTCATAATATACATAAGTGCTCTATTGTCACATATTAATATTGTAGCCTATTTGGGAATAGTTCCCAAAAAAGACATTTCTGTCATTTGCTCACCCTATTGTCATTTCAAACCTGTATGACTTTCTTCCACAGAACACAAAAAAAGATATTTTGAAGAAAGTTGGTAACTGAACAGCGGCGGCACCCATTCACTTCTATTGTATGGACACTAAACCAGTGCAAGTCAATGGGTGCCAGTTAACGACATTCTTCAAAATATCTTCTTTTGTGTTCTGCAAAAGAAAGAAAGTCATACAGGTTTAAAGTGACACGATAGTGGGTGAACTATGACTTTCAATATACAAAAAACTCCATTCCTGGTATCTCAAAATACCACAACTGAAGACACATAGATCTTCTTAAGTTTATCTTAAGAACAAGAAGTTCTAAAAACTGTTTTTTGTATATTAAGTACAAAACTTGTGAGTGAAAATAGAGCACTTTAAGTACATTTATAGTATATACAGCCACAGAAAATTTTTTGAGACCAATTCAGAGGCCGTTTTTATTTGAACTGTTTATAGGTATTTGTGTTTAGGTAAAATGATCATTTCTGTGAACTGCTAACAATATTTTAGCCAAATTTGAAATAAAAATATTTTTTCTATTTGGATTTATTTGCTGAAAACAGAAGAAACAGGTTAAAATAACAGAAAAGATGCTCTATTTTTACAGCAAAGAAAACTAGTTCAAATTCACTTTTAAGCAATACAGTAACATTTGTACACATATTTAGGAAAAGTAAAAAAAATGTGATAACCTTTAATCACAGTTTTTCACCTGGGCATTTTGAAGTGACATGCATGTATAACTCGGTGATTATTAGGGCTAGGGATGTTCGGCCGAATGAAAGCGTCTTTACCGGTCGGTAACTTTACTTCAGACGGAAGCGGGCTGTCTGACAGTAGCCCCGCCGCTCGCGACATCCTTTGACATCATACAGTGGTCACGTGCACACAGTTCCCTGTACTAAACAACTTGTCAAAGTATGTTCTGTACACCTTCTGAGAGAACTGTCAGCTTTTGTGGGCGGAGTTTGGAGGAGAGACGTGAACTGAAATGGTTGTCAGTCAGCATCAGTCAGAATTGCTTGCATTGGATGTTTTTTTTTCTCAAATCATTTTGCAATGTAGCCTATAATAATCCAACAGTTTTAGTTTATTCGTATTTTAGCTTATAGCCTAATGTGGAATGACACTTTTTAATGAAGTGTTTTGTTGTAGGGGTACAGAGTAACTTACATTACATTCTTTTAGCAGTCAGTTATAGGCCTAATTAATATAGGCTTCATGAAGGGAGAGGGCTCAATTTTTTGTTTGAATTTACTTTGTTTTGCTCAATTTTATATTAAGTTGTATTGTATTTTATTGAAAAGCAAGACAAATTATAAAAAGCACATTTTGACTATTCAGTTGGAAAAAATGGCTTAATAAATAGAAGAAATGCAAAAAACCATGTTCGGTGTTCGGTATTATTCGGCCTTCGGCCAAGTGTTTCACATCATGTTCGGCTTCGGCCAAGAATTTTCGTTTCGGTGCATCCCTAGTGATTATGTAAGGAATAATTGACGACGGGCCGTTCAATTATCGAAAGTTAATGCACACCCCGAGGTGGTAATGCGGCCAACGACGCGAAGCGGAGTGTGCATTAACTTTCGATAATTGAAAGGACCGGAGTCAATTATTCCGCTTATACCACGGTTACCACATCACAAGTAATTTTTCAGGTGTTTTATTTCAAGAGATTTGTTATGTTTGCCGCGCTTATAATGCTACATTGAGTGGGGGACTACCGAAGCCGCTGGTAATTCCAAGACGTCATTTTAAAGGCTTGAGAGAGAGTGCGCATGCACATGTGATTGTAGTAATGACAAAACCCTGTGAACATGTAGGCTTGTCAAAATTTATAAATTACTTTGTTGGTATTTTATAGTTATAAGCATGATGTAAAAAAGTATTCAATCGATGTTTATCTATTAATTTAGTGCCAGCTGCAGTTCTCACAGTTGCATAGAAAGCTCGCAGGTTGTTTAAAGCGTTTTCTCTTTCTACCTCTTCAGCAAACTTATTTTTTGTTTTAAGCCAATCGTTGAACACATTTACTGCCCAAACTGTTGTCTTTTTGGTGTTTTCTTCGTGTTTTTCACCTTCAATCTTGTCTATTTGATCTTCAGTGACTGTCAAGTACAGCTTTCGCCCAGCTGTCGAAATTTCCGTACTTTCCATAATTATTAGAAGTTATTTCTGGAAATTTAAATCGTCTTCCATGTTGTTTGTGGTGGACTGTAGCTATAGTATAAATCTGTTATAACGGTAAAACTTGGAGCAGTGATATCGAACTGTAATTCGGTCGACAGATCTGGAACTACTTCATAGGTGTGCGTTTGACTGAAAAATAATGCACACCTATAGAACCTTCGGCAGCCAATCAGAATCCAGCATTCCACAGCCCCGTGGTATAATGGATTATATTGGTCTCTGTAGTATACAACTCTCTTTCCTCAACAACCTACTCTGAATTAAATGATCAATAAATGATTATCACATGCCACGCATTACACAAGCAAGATTATGGGATTTATACAATTCTCTCTCTTTTCTGTTTCAGATGCATTTGCTGGAGCATGTCTGGTGTCCTGCTGGAATGATCTGTCCATGAGAAATTAGGCTTCCCATTGCCCAGTTCCCTCCTCCATTAGCGATCAGCTGGACTGCGGAACTCAGAGGTGACCATTATAAACTTAATCAGCTTGGCATGCCAGCTGAGCCGTTGGCGTGCAAATGGGAAAGTGTTTCGTTTGGGGGAAAACTCTTTGTCAGTCCATTTTGTGGAGTAATTCTATGTGTAGCATTTTATTCTTTTATTGGAAATATTTCCTGGAAAATATTGAGCCTATGTACACACCATTTCCAAAGCAATCTGTGGGGTTCCCTGTATGGCGTGAATGAACTCTTTAGTTCTACTCGAAGGGATATCAATTTTAAAAAATGTGTCACCTGATGTCTTAACACAAATGCATTATGGCGTTCGTAAGTGCTTCTCTAAACACAAAGCTCCTCACGACCACACTCAGACCATAACCGTTTATCATTGACGTCCCATTCTGTATTCCAGCAGGAGTGCATTTAACGTATTTTACCCATATGAAAACTTTAACATCTCCACCCCCCCTCACACTGATTTCATAAATACTCATGAGTAATTAGTGCAGAGGTTACAGTATAACCACAAGGGGAGCATCTTATGGAATATATTATATTGCCTATTCCCATTTCTCTGTCCTCTGTGAGCGCAGCCTCTTGTGTATTGGGTTGAGAGGGTCAAGTATCCGTTTGGCCAGAGGTGATGTCAAAGAAAATGCAGGGACCTCCTGTTTATTTATACTGACAGATTTCATCCCAGAGATCCAAATGTAGTCATGCCCCTCAGCCACAGCTGGAACCTCCACCTAACAGCCGTTGCTCTCTGAACTGTGTGTCCCGCTCTCTTATCTCCAACTGTAATGTTCACCCGCAGGCGAGTTGCTATCAGTGTCCCTCTTGGGGAAATGATGTCATTATCAGGCTATCCTTCTTGGCCCGAGTTATGGACGCTCTACGTATTTTGTTTGCAAGGTCATTTTGCAATGCGCATCACAGAAGATGGTGTTTTTCTTTCATTTAGGGATCCTTTATTTCTAATATGAAGACGTTATGAAGCAATGATCCCCAGGCTGTAGAGCTTGGACCGCAGCCAAACCGTGGTGTTTTATTTCACCCCAGGCCTTTGGCCAGCTATTTGCAAGACCCGAATGGGCCGGACCCAACTCTAGAGGTTTTCTATGAAGAGGCTTTGAGATTGTGAAGCTCTGTTTACACAGACGTGGCAAGAAGCCATCGACTGTCCGAGAAACAAAGCATATGCAAGCTGCTCCCAGACAAAAGAACAGAGACACATTATATGTGATACTCAACTCTGCTGGGAGCTTTGTAAACATAATAAAACATGGTCTTAGTATGTGTTACAAAACAGCTATCAGGACACAGTAATTATGGTTTATCGTGGAGCAACAGCATCATCAATATAAAGAAACCATAGAGGATTCATGACCGTACTGTAAAGAGTCTCAGCGTTGTCCCTGTGCTGACAATCGCAGGTTTGACTGTGCTTAGCTCCAAATGAAACAGCTATCCTCCTTGATACTGTAATGGGCTTTCAATCTATTGTCATTTTTCATGTCTTCCCCTTCTAGTGTCACCTCATCAGTGTCATTACGAGCCAGCCGTGTTTTCTCCAGGTCGCTGGAAAACAGTTTATACAGTAGATGGCCAGCACCTGTATGATCTATCACCTAATGCATGATGTATTATACAGCTTATAAAAGATGACACCAGTATTCATGGGGATTCACATTACTGCAGTCTTTTTGTTGTGTCGATTCTATAGGCCCGATCTGCACTTCTAGTTGAGGGTTGTGGCTTGATTCAAGGCTTGTCGCAACCAACTTTTTGTCCAAAAAATCATCACATGTGAGGTGTCCTTATGATTATTTTACTGCTCCAGATCGCCTCATAGCCTCCCAAATCGAAAATCCGATCCTTAAAAGGATAGTTCACCCAAAAATGAAAATTCTGTCATCATTTCCTCAACTTCAAGTTGTTCCATACCTGTGTAAATTTCGTTGTTCTGTTGAACACAAAAGAAGAATGTGGGTAAGCAAACCGTTCTGGGGCACTTTTGACCATCATAGTAGTTCTTTTCCTGTAGTCAGTGGTGCCCCAGAACCGTTTGGTTACAGACATTCTTCCAAATATATATTTTTTTGCGTTTAGAAGAACAACAAAATTTATTCAATTTTGGAACAACTCGAGGGTAAGTAAATGATGACAGAATTTTCATTTTTGGGTGGACTGTTTCATTCACAAAGCTTATTAAGAAATCCCAATGTGCTCTTAAGATTTTTATAGCAACATGTCAGAATAGGTTATTGTTATTTTATTAATTATCCACAATTGTCTCTGTTTCCACATGCACCTCTAACAGCTCTAATCTCTTTAACATGAAAGCAGGTCAGTTTTAGGCCAGTGATCCAGCACATACCTCCATAGGATGCCATTATTTCACCACGTAATGGCAAACAGACCCACGGCCAATTAATTGACACCTGTTTTGGATTACACTCACCACATGTAGAGCACGAGAGTGATGCTGCTTAAATCCAAATATGTTTGACACCTATTCACACCTTTAGACTGAAATCTTTTTTTGTCAGAGCTACATTATAGTGATTTTTTAAAATATTCAACAGCATTATGATGTGAGAGCAGAGAGCTCATCACAACAGTCTCTCGTCTAATTTAAAGCATGTGTATCATCAAACAGAATGTTCTTACTGTTTAGAAAGTTTCTTGTGATCCAAACAGCTATCAACATCTGATGATATAAACGTAAACACAATATTTCACCCGTGTGTATCATGGATGTTATGAGGGCTTCTTGATGTGTGTGGTCAGTCGGAGCTTATCACGCACCCCAGACGGCGGTCGCTGCAGCACGTGGGGCTCGTGCGGCCAGTCATATGTCTCTGTAAACTCTGTTGTTAAGGTGTGGTACTTTTGTTATGGTTTTGAGATGGGAGAAAATACGCTGTGAAACTACGAACAGCTGCAGTGGTTTCGAAGAAAGAGAAACCGAAAGAAAACATTCATGTGCAAAATCAAAATATTATGATGCATGCCGTGATTATGTTTAGTTGGATTTGCTTGTGGATTTGCAGTTAAAGGTGTCCCAAAATATTAACTTGACCAAAACATCTGCACAGAACATGCAATATTAGTCATAAGGATTCATTGAATGCATTACACTAAACAATAACCTTACACTTCATTGCCAACACTACAGTTTCATTGCATATCAGCAGTTCCAGCACTGATGTGAGTGTGCTGGTATGTGTGTAATTGTTTGTTAGTACGCCAATGTTTGTGTGTGAGAAAAGGTCAATTGATGAGTGAAAAGTTAAACTGCGGTATCAAATGTTCTCACAGGAAAAGAAAACAGGATCTGATGTCTGTTGTAACCTTTGTATAGGTAGCTGCTGCACAGCTTGCTTGACCCCTCCTACCCATAGCTCATTGGCTTAGCCAACTTTAAGACTTCTGGGAAATATCAATTTCAACCTAGGAATACTTGAATCATCACACTGTATTCTTAACAAAACCTACTGTAAAAGAGAATTTGGAAGAATCTTAAAGCATTGACAAATTAAATTAATAGGAGGCTATTAATCTTTCTCCATACATTAATAATACATTTGACGTTTTCTTGGCTTTTAGAGAGTGTATTACTGTATTTACATATAAGAGAAGAAATTACCTCCAGATGAGAAATGCATATGAAACTCTGAATTGGTTGTTGTTTTTTACATGTAAATCTCAGATTAGGACAACACATCTGAATGTTATGAGAAATAATTTGTTTCCTTCTGAAACCTTGTATCTCCTTCTTTCGTGATTTCTTTATTTTTTGCCATAAATCATTATTATTAATCACCCTTTATGTTTGTCACTGGATTTCGCAAATATCTAACCAATACAAAGTATTAAAAAGTGCTTGTCAACTTTGACAACACAGTATACCATTATTAAAAAAATCCCATATCCTGAAAAACTACAAATGTGGACATACAAGGTTTCAGAAGGACAGTGGCGATATTTAACATATTCCAGTTCAAGAAGTATTTAATGATGTGTTTTACCAATACGGCAATTAAAACATTCTCTAATAAAAATATATTTTGTCATTTCATTTGCATTGTTTCCAGCAAATAAACACATCATTGCAGTCTCTAGGAAAAACTGCAGGATTCGGTGAAAACTGCCATCCCAACAGCAATACCCCTGGGTCTGCTTTTCCATGAACCCCAGTCTGAGGCAGGCAGGGAAAGCCAGAATCCACAGCCAACAGACTGGGTAAGAGTGTGTATCCGACTATTTACAGTTTGCAGAAATGGCTGATTTTCAAATCAGTGCAGATACAAAACATAACTAATATCCTGGGTGATTTCAGAGTTTTTTTCCTCTCACGTCCCAATTATTTCCGTCTGTTGGACTCAGATTGAAAAAGGACCATCAAACTTCAGTTATGCACTTTAGCTGCTGTGAAAAAGAAAAGAAAAACTTAACATCCTCTGGAGAACCGGACTGTCATTTTTCATTTGAACACTTAAACCCGGTTCTCTTAATAATTTCCTGGAAGTCCACGATCTGTTCTTGTAAAAGCATCAGTGCAGACACCAGAAGGCAAATAACTCAACATGTTAGAAGGTAACCGCTCTGGAGAGAAGCAGCATGCAGTCCGGCTGTATCTCAGCTACTGTACATTTCAGACAAGGCAAGTTTATTTACATAGCACATTTCATACACAAGGTAATTATGGCCCAACCCATTTCTAACCCTTACCCCTACACTTTCCCATACCGCTCTGTTTAGTATGTTTACGTGAAGGGGTAGGGGTGTCTCGATTCTCTTTTGGTTGGAGAGGTAGGGGCCATATAGCCCTTCAAACGAAGATTTTTCGTGAATATTACATAATATTACAATATAACATTGCATTAATATTAAATATCACATACATCGAATCAAAGAAAATGATATAAAATTAGAAAAAAAAGCATTTTAAAGATTGCGTATCACAGGCAGTTTCTGCCAATCTCATATTAATCTTGAGTGCCTATTCAGTAGTATTGCATACGCCGTATCTTCGCAGAGTATTTAGTTTGATCAAATTTATAAAAGAGAGATACAGCTGTACGATTATTTCCCGAAAAACACGAGCTGCTAGAGGTGGGACTGGTGGGGAGAGCGGGACGGAACTACAACACGAGCAAGCAACACATCATCACATTAATCCCTTCGTGTTTTGTACATTATGCTCGTACACGCCGATTGCCAACAAAACACAGACGTATGACTAACTAAACGTATGACTTAGTTTGAATTACCGCGTGCAGTTCATGTCCGGCATCTTTTAGCACTGGGACCGCGCCATCTATCAATTTCAAACGATCTCCAAATTCAGCGTCATATCCACGTTTATATAACATCCATCACTGAAATGCCGTGAACAAACAGACACACCTAAACTTCACTATCGCAAAAGTAAAAAGCTGCAGCGCAGCCCAGCTTGACGCAGCGCAAATAACCTTGATGGTAAGCGGGTCTCGCTCGTCGGTTGGCGCATGGGCGGGCTCTTTCTTTCGCCTTGCCGTGCTTTTCCAGGAGAATGGCCAATAAAAGGAATAGGATCCCTGTGACGACACAGGGATCCAGAATTATAAAATCTTTCCGACACAAATTGGAGTGCTGGGGGAGTGTATCAAGTACAGAAATACTACGTCATACATCCAACTCGTATTTTAACAAGTTGACCATTTTAAGCATGAGAAGCCAGCACATTTAACACTGTAAAGAAGTCAGAATACATGACATAGCATGAGACCTGATCTAGGTTGGATTGGTTGGATTACGTCACCTGTTGGATTACGTCACTTCCTGTTTGCTGAGAGCGCGTGGTTTGAGCCGGAGCTCTTTCAAACTTATTCTTAATACATCGTTTATTCTTGTTATATCTTAAGACTTGTGTTTTAAATTGTTATTCACCGAGGGTAAAACTTATCCTTAAGTATATCCCATACCAAAATCGTCCTTAAACGCACTGATAAATTATTTTTATCGGATCACTCGCTATTAGCCCTCAGGCTGTTAGCATTACCAGCCTGCTTACTGCTCATTATTACTTCACTAATGGCTAACGTTTCAGATGTGTTTGTACCTCTGAGTGCATATGAGGAAACGTTCGCACTTCAGTCGGAATTGGAGGCTGTGGAGAAGCAGATCCAGGATTTACTTGAGAAGCAGACACGGCTGCGAGAACGTAAAACGGCGCTGGAAACATCCCGAGCTGACGCTCGCAAATCCGCGGTAAGTTTTCATAGCGATTGTAATACTCCTACCACTTCTACTCCGCGTGTTTCTCTGCACAGAGCCCAGGCTTCGAGAACATGATGAGCCCAAATGAACTTCACTCCTGCACCGGCACACCCACGGCGAAAGGTGCGAGCCAGGACCGGAGCGATGACCCAACTTCCGCCACCGGTCTTTGAGATCCCTACCAGGAACCGTTTTGCTGCCCTCTGCGAGACGGAATGCAACGCTGTGGTCATCGGAGACTCAATCGTACGGAACGTACGCGCTTCCTCCACTAAAGGTAAGGTGCGCACTCATTGTTTTCCTGGCGCCCGTGTTCTTGATGTCTCTGCGCTGGTACCTGCGATCCTGAAGGACGACGCTAACGTCGGAGCTATCATGCTGCATGCGGGGGTGAACGACGTCAGGATGTGGCAGTCGGAGATCCTGAAGAGGGACTTCAGGAGTCTGATCGAGACTGTACGCAACGCATCGCCCACGGCGAGGATCATCGTATCAGGGCCGCTTCCTACCTACTGACGTGGGAATGAAAAGTTCAGTAGACTATTTGCTGTAAATAAATGGTTGATGTCATGGTGTATTGAACAGAAGCTGCTCTTTGTTAATAATTTTGATCTGTTCTGGGAGCGACCTTCCGCCCTGACGGCCTGCACCCCAGCAGCATCGGAGCGGATCTTCTGTCTGACAACATCTCAAAGACGCTATGCACTGTTTGATTACGTCTCCCACTGGTAAGTAAAAACTTTAACCATAGTCTGTGTTCCTCCCACTCAACTGTTATAAATGTTACTGCTTCCAAATGCATAGAGACCGTATCTGTCCCCCGAATAATACTACAAAATAATAAAATAGGCAAAACTCAGTGAAAAAATCTGATCGTGATTAAACCTGAAGACAATGTAATAAATGACCAAAACCAACTCATGAAGTTCGGCCTACTAAATATTAGATCACTAAATTCAAAGGCAGTTATTGTAAATGAAATGATCACAGACAACAGTTTTGATATACTTTGCCTTACCGAAACCTGGCTTAAACCAAATGATTATTACGGTCTAAATGAGTGTACCCCACCAAGCTACTGTTATATGCATGAGCCACGTCCGGTTGGTCGAGGTGGTGGTGTCGCAACAATCTTTAGAGACTTTCTTACTATAACTCAGAGAACAGAGCATACATTTAAATCATTTGAAGTGCTTGCGTTGAACATAATTGTTCCAAACGAAAGTAAAAAACCATTGCTTTCTTTTACATTGGCTACTCTGTATAGACCCCCTAGTCCCTACACTGATTTTCTGAAAGAGTTCGCGGACTTCTTATCGAACCTATTGGTTAACGTTGATAAAGTACTAATTGTCGGAGATTTTAATATCCACGTAGATAGTGCTAACGATGCATTAGCAGTGGCGTTTACAGAGCTATTACACTCTTTTGGAGTAACACAACACATCAATGGACCCACTCATCGATTTAATCATACACTAAACTTGATTATATCTCACGGAGCCGATCTAACCAATATTGATATTATACCTTAAAGCTACTATGTCACTGATCACTATCTTATAACATGTACACTGCGCACTGCAGAAATAAGCCGTTTAACTCGCTATCGACAGGGTAGAACAATTACCTCGACTACTAAAGATAGTTTCGCAAAGAGCTTGCCAGATCTGACTCCTTTAATAACCATACCAATAAATACAGAATCGCTCGATGACATGACCAGCAAATTGTGCACAATTTTTTCTAATACACTAGAAGCTGTCGCACCTATGAAGTCGAAAAAGATTAATGAGAAAAACGTAGCACCATGGTACAATAGCACCACTCGCGCCCTTAAAAGAGAAACACGTAAACTGGAGCACAAATGGAAAGCACCTCCGTAACCTCATAGAAACTAACAAAAACAATCCAAGGTTTTTATTTAGTACAGTTGCTAAATTAACAAATAAACAGACATCACCTGATCTGGTTATTCCGCCGCACCTTGGTAGCAATGATTTCATGAATTTTTTTACAGAGAAAATTGAAAAAATACGAGACAAAATAGTAAAAACTCAACCTCCAAGTCTGTTCTATGAATTAGTACCAACCATCGCCCCAAAAGAAAGGCTACAGTGTTTTTCAGCTATAAAACAGGAAGATTTAATTAAACTTATTGCAACATCTAAACCTACAACTTGCTTATTAGACCCCATACCAACTAAATTATTAAAAGAGTTATTACCCGTATCAATTGAGCCCATTTATAACATTATCAACTCGTCAATTAATCTAGGCCATGTCCCAGGACCCTTTAATTTTGCCGTCATTAAGCCTCTTATCAAGAAACCAAACTTAGACCCCAATGAACTAGGAAACTATAGACCGATTTCAAATCTCCCTTTCCTGTCTAAAATACTAGAAAAAATAGTGTCCACTCAGTTGTGCTCTTTCTTACAAAATAATGACATACACGAAAAATTTCAGTCAGGCTTTAGACCGTATCATAGTACTGAAACTGCGCTCGTTAAAATTACAAACGACCTACTTATAGCATCAGATAAAGGTAACATCTCACTCCTAGTCCTGCTTGACCTTAGTGCTGCGTTCGATACTGTAGACCATAAAATACTTCTAGATCACTTACACAATTATACCGGTATTCAGGGACAGGCACTACAATGGTTCAGATCTTACTTATCAGACAGACATCAATTTGTCCATTTAAATGGGGAATCATCAAATCTAAACCAAGTAAATTATGGATTACCTCAGGGATCGGTTTTAGGACCCTTGCTATTCTCCATATACATGCTGCCCCTTGGAAACATTATTAGAAAACATGGAATTAGCTTCCACTGTTATGCAGATGATACCCAGCTATATATCTCATCAAGACCAGATGATTCCTTCCAGCTATCCAAATTGGCAGAGTGCATCGACGATATAAAGCATTGGATGACTTGTAATTTCCTTCTTTTAAATTCTAATAAAACAGAAATATTACTTATCGGACCAAAGACACGTGAGCAGAATATTTCGGATTATGACCTGCAAATTGAAGGCTGCACTGTTACTCCAACAAATACAGTTAAAGACCTTGGCGTTATATTAGACAGCAACCTGTCATTTAAAAATCACATCTCAAATGTCACAAAAACAGCCTTCTTCCACCTTAGAAATGTTGCCAAATTGCGAAATATTTTATGTGTGGCTGATGCAGAGAAGCTCATTCATGCATTTGTGACCTCAAGACTTGACTACTGTAATGCACTGCTTAGTGGTTGTCCTGCATCATCAATAAACAAACTACAGTTAGTTCAGAATGCAGCTGCCAGAGTTCTAACCAGGTCCAGAAAATACGATCACATAACCCCAATGTTATCAAGCCTTCACTGGTTACCCATTAAGTATCGTATTGACTTTAAAGTTCTTTTAATTATTTATAAAGCCTTAAACGGTTTAGCCCCTACCTACATAACAGAGCTTCTACCACACTACAACCCATCACGCTCTCTAAGATCTCAAAACTCCAGACTTTTGATAACACCTAGAATAACTAAATCCACCAAAGGGGGCAGAGCTTTCTCCCAATTTAAATCTAGATTATAGACACATCTTTTCAGCCAAACATCACTTAATGCAAAATATGCTAAATAAACCACCGGGAGACTGCATTTATTAGATATTATTTACTAGAATAATCTTGCTTGTTCTATAAACACCATGCACTGTGCTGTGTTTTACCTTTTCTTTGTGTTTTTCAGTTTTTCTTATTTTCTCCTGTAAAGCTGCTTTGGAACAATGCACATTGTGAAAAGTGCCATATAAATTAAAATTGAATTAAAATTAAAAAATTGAATTTAAGATTCTTCTTATTGTAGTTGTGTGTAAATATTGTCATTATTTTGCATGATGTTCATGTTGGACTTCAGTGGCAGGAAAGATCGATATATCAAAGAAAATACAGAAATGATCAGACAGCGCCACTCTAACAGAGGTGGATGAAATGTTTAGACCTTTGCTAATGAGCAGATCCAGAGTGTGTCCATGATTGTGTGTGGGGCCGTGCACACGATGGGTCAGATCAAAAGTGTTTAAAACAGTTAAGAGTTCACTTGCAATGTTGTTTTCTGTCTTGTCTACATGAATATTAAAATCTCCAGTAATAACAAAGCAGTCAAATTCAGAAGAAATAGCTGATAGCAGTTCTGAAAAGTCATTAACAAAGACTGTATTTGGGAGGTCTGTAAATAATTGTAAAGAGAATGCGTGGTGCACCTTTTAAGGCAATACTCAAGTATTTAAAGGATTGGTAATCACCAAGTAACACTTGCTTGCATTGAAAGATATCTTTAAATAGAGCAGCTATTCCTCCACCTCTCCTAATAGCTCTGCAGACATTTAGAAAAGTATAGTTTGGGGGGGGCTGATTCATTGAGGATTGTAAGCACTACAGCTGCCATCTAACCAAGTTTTATCTAGAAACACGAAGTCCATGTTCTCACTGGTGATGTCTTTTAGTGAACAGATATTCAAAAGTGCAAATTTAACAGTAACTCTTTTTTACCCCCATCATTCTCAGAATGACGTCTAACAGCAAGTAGATTAGATAGGCCCTTTCAAGTCGTATGGAAAACCTTAGTTTTCCTCTTACATATCAGGACAGATATAGGGAAAGCTAAAAGAACATTGGATTCGCACTTGTTCTGTAAACATTTGTGATTGTTTCTGCTATCAAAGCGGGAACCCAATGCATATCAGTTACCAGTCTTGTGTTGTTCACCTCCAGCAGACGGGGGTTGGTGTGATCCCTGTGCCGGAGAGCTCTTTCAGAAGGAGGGGGTGGGCAAGCTGGACCCAGAGGCTTTGGTGGTTGTGGGGCCCGTTTTTTAGTCGAAACTTGTGAACTATAGTGTGGGAGCACTATGTTCCAACACCAGTTCCTCCATTTTCTTTGAGAAGCTCAAAAGAGGTGATGTCGGAGAGAGTAGGTAGAGAGAGGGACTGTGAGTCTGGTGTTTCTGGAGGCTGAAGTATGTTATCTTGCCTCTCCCGGTCGTTATCCCCAGACATGTCCTTGGGTGTTGAGTCTTCATCACAGTCCAACTGATGTGATGTCACTGTGCACAGGGTACAGCCTGAGTGGTGACCGTGAGCAATGGTTGTTGTGGCTGAGTGGTGTTATCCAAGTGTCTATCCGACTGCTGGGGCCCGTTCTTCCTACGTCGCTTATTACATCCAAGATCAAATGAAACATTCGGTTCTTCGAACACACCTGTTGTTGATGATTAGTAAATCTGGATTAATGGACTGCGTCATTGCACGCTCACGCATTGTTTGGAAAGGCAGCATATATCGATAGAAGGACCAGTTATCAGCAGCGCTGCTATTGGCTGATTGTTATGTCAAAAGACGTAATTACCTTTTTATCATGTCAGGAACACTTCCAACGATGCACAGACAGATTATTTTCAGACATTTTCTTGACATTTTAAAGCAGTTGTAAACTGAAGTTGTATAACTGATAAATTAATTTTTAGTTCTTTTTTTTAGTGGTTAATTGCAATGAGATGGTGTTTTCAGTAGCCGTTGCAGGAGACCACATCATCTCAAAGGCATACATCTGCTGAGTCTGCACAGAAAAGTGGTATAAAAGAGGAGGAAAATATGATTTTGTTGTGCTATTTTATTGCTTTTAATGTATTGTGAATTATTGATTTCTCTCCACAAAGGGCACAAGACGCATCCATGTATAAACTTTTTAAAAGTCTTTAAAGGTTGAATATATAAAAAAAGCCAAAACTTCATTACATTGGCCATGTGACCATGACAATATAAATAACACAAACCTAAAACTGGAGATTTAGTTTTTAAAAGATTAGAGATTTAGAAACTATTTCTATATTGTTTACTGACCTAACATCTCTTATTGCTGGTAAAAAAAAACACTGATACTTGCCTATTATCCATGGAGATTAAAAATAAAATGCATGTGGGCCTAAGCATGTTTGTGTGGTTTTGTATTTAAGAATAATAAAGAAATGGCATTCCAAAAGGTCATTTCGCTTAAGTGCTGGTGCACATTAGGTCACACACCATCTAAGATATTTAATCAATCATCTTCCTTATTGATTCAATTCGTTTTTGCTTAATACTATTACTAATATTTAAATTAATATTACCTGCAAGTATTATGATTTATTTTCAGAAAATAACCTGAGGCCCCAGAGGCCTAGGATGCAGTCTATGACATCAATCAAGACACGTACAATGCTCATTGACATGATCATGACTGCATAATCTTTAGTTCCCTTATATAATATTTATTGGTAGAAAAAACTGTGTTACAAGCTGGGGTCTTAAGAGACAGAAATTCTACAAACTTGCAAATGGCAGGACAGACTGCATTTTTATAAATTCCTTGCATCATATGTATATATATTCATATGCACTGTCTGTGATTTTGTATATATTTAATATGAAGGTCCAACAAATTAATAGGCAAATATCTCCTTCACAAGAAAAAAAATGATATTTTATTTATTTATTCGTTAATTTATTCCGGTCCTCACGGAACACTTTTCACAGTAAATAAAAAAATTGTTCTAAATATATTATATTATTTTACAATAAATATTGTTCTAAAAGCAAAACATTGTGTTAATTAGATGTTAAATTCACAAAGCTCTTTCTATTAATCCTGTACCTTGCTTTTGTATGAATGAAGCCGACTTGACTGCGTCATGGCCGCGATCTAATCCTGTTTACATGAAATAAGCCTGCTCCCGAGCAGGTTTAAGCGAACGGACCTGTTGCTAAAACAAGAAGTCCAGGATGAGCGTTGAAGAAGCGAACAATCCAAGATCATGCAAAATCGTCAACAATCAAATCCAGCTAACTGAGTTAGTGAGGTACGAGGAACGGGCCCCGATGTGAAATCCTGTGGTCATTGAGGCCAGGTGTATGTGTGCCATTCAGGAGTGGACTGGCACACTTTGCTAATGGGTGATGGAGGGAGAACAGGATATTGTTTCCAATGTTTCTGATAATAGAGTCCCCCACTACTATAGTGTTTGGCTCGGCTGCAGTGCGCCGTAGCCTGATTGACACATAGTGTCCACTTTTGATTTTTGAGTGTGGGCAGCTGTGTTATCCTTAAGAATGTCAACTGTTGGCAGTAGGCTGGGTAGACCACTATTCCAAAAATTCCTGGTTGCTGAGTGCTCAAAGTAATTCCAAGATTCTTTACTTCATTTAATGGATGACCTGGAGGAAATGAGTCATAACAAAAGACAGTAATTGGTTCACCATCTGGATGAGTTTCAATGCATATCTGATGACAAATGTATGCTGACAAACAGAAAAAAATGTAAATATATTGACATTACACTGATTTGATGTGGCCACATGCATTTCCAACTACTGTACAGTGATGGCCGGGGGTGGGGTGGAGACATTTGTACAAAATTTGCTTTTAAATGCTCTCTTAGGTTAGAAATAAATAATCAGAATATGAAATATATGGCACAATACTTTTCAGGCATTCATTGGATAAAGTTATTTGGAAAAAGTGTCTTGGACAAAATGTTTGAACAAAGAAAGAAAATGACAATTGTCCAAAGGACATCACTTTTGGCCATTACGTTTGAATGTAGTTTTAGCCTCGTACTGTCTACATATGATCGGATCAGCCATTAAAGATCCTAATTCCAGGTGTTAGCTGTGCCTTAGATCAACTCAAAACAAAAGCAACTGGGAATTAAATACTACGTTAAAAGTCAACTGTATAGGATCATCTTGTAAAGCTCTCTCAAGAACAACATGTGACTGATGCGAGCCAGATACATTTTCCTCATGTTGTTAAAAAGCACTAAGCTCTGCTCAATTTAAACCTTAAAAACATAGACAAATCGGAGTCCGTTTATAAATTTGGGGAAGTGCCAGATTCTTGTTGGTGTTGGTTTTCAACAGATTTGCAAAGACCTCTTTAGCCCACACAGTCAGTGGTGACAGAAGCCCAAAGATTAACCATTTTACCACCTTTTCAGAGGAGCTAAATGGGCCCCTCCGGCCTTGTGGGAGTTTGGGGTGAATGGGTTATGTAACTGGAGTAATGACAAGTTAAAAAAGTGAAGGTTTGAGCACCCAGCATATGTAATGCCACGCTGAAGAAACCAGGATTTCATTGCGCTCTTGAATTGTACAGTGTAAAATGATAGCTGACGCTGTCCAGATGGTCAGAGAGGATCTGGCCTGTAATCTCTTTTTAATACAGTATGTGTTCGAGAGCTTAACAGCATCATGTGCAATGTGGGAGAGATTCTTGACACTGTGTCCCAACCAGATGTAATGAGGTAAAGCAGCAAGATGTAAATGCCTCTCTTTCGTGCCAATCTGAGTGTTTGTCCTAAGCAGCCACAACAAGTGCTAGGGCATGTTGTTAGTCAGTTGGTTTTCTTTTTGGTTGTTTTTGGTTCTCATTCCACATAACTGTATATTTAACACCAAAAGGCCAATCCATGCAGTTGTAAAGATCAGGGTAAAAGCTCAACAATGACCATATGTTTTTACTACAATAAAAATTATATAAGGCATGAAATCTTCACATTGTAAAACTACTGTAGTCTGTATAATGTAAGCTTTGCAATACATACAGTAGGCCAAATATAGAAATTATTAAAATGTTGATAAGGTATAGTGTACAGCCAGCTGGTTGTTATTGCAGAATAAACCTTGACCCAAACCGAAAGGCATCGGGTCCTGATCAAACTGAAGGGATTTATTATGCTATAAAAACCATCTGGATGTACATTATCCACCTTAATTGACAGATACTTACCTAATGAGTAAATTATTGGATATATAATATTGAATAGCAATATTGTATTAGCTCATTAATGCAGATCTTGAATGAGGAAAACCATTTTCTTTTCAGTTTAAAGGCAAGAAACAAAGTTCAAAAGAGACGAACATGCAATTTTGTTTATTCTTTCTTAAATATAATCTCATATATATTATTAAGCATATTTATATTTAATTTGTGTAATATTAAACGGTGTCGTTCAACATGACTCGCAGTACCCGAATTACCATGTGTTGTTAGTTTTGAGCAATGATTAAACCAAATTGCCTGTTCCTGGCATTTGCAAGTTGCGTCTTACCTTAAAACCGAAAGTAAACAGGTTTTCCTCACAAAAGGTCCCATTCATTAAAAATATTTAGCTAATAAAATATTTAAAATTATTATTTCATTTTCTAGTAACTTGTGAGGTAAGTAGCCTTCTTTTGGGAGAGGTACAGTGTTCCCTAACCACTGCCAGAGGTGGGTAGAGTAGCCAAAATCTTTACTCAAGTAAAAGTACAAGTAACTAGAGAAATTGTTACTCAAGTAAAAGTAAAAGTCACTATTTTAAAATTTACTTGAGTAAAAGTAAAAAAGTATGCAATGAAAAAACTACTCAAGTAGTTAGTTACTTAGTTACTTTGTATCTGATTATATAGGCCTACTACATAAAGTTAATATTAACGCCAATATTTTAATATTACATTTTAATCAATATTTTTAATGATCATAAGCAGATATCTTTGCAATATACTAGAGAGACTAAAGAATAGACAAACACAGAAGAGACAAGCATTTCTGTAAATTTCATCTAGTCCTGATGTCAATGTAGTTTACACAACTTATTTAGAATAATAGACCATGTCAAACTAAAGCATGAACTAAACTCAGAGCATTTCCTAAGATGATCTAGAACATCTGCAGTGCTCTCTTAAATGAAATACACACTTTTGAACAACGCTCATGTTTTCTCGTGTTGTGTCACGTGTGTGTTGTGAAACGCTCTTACTTGTAAACAAACAGTAAACAGTGAACCACACGCCCATCAACACGTTTTCTTCCTTCTGTTCTTCAAATGTATATTTCTGCAAGCCCACGTCTCTGTGTCTGACAGGTAACGCGCATGTTGCTGTGTCTGACGAACAGGTCGCGCGGGTGCGCGCATATGGCGGGCATTTATCATTGCTGGCAAACAATATGACACATTTGCAGTTTTGATTGTATAGATATAGATTCATATCCACTTCATCCAACGCTCTTTGTGTTCTGCGTGTTCTTAAATTTTGCGCTACGAGGAGTGAATAATCCTGATTCAGATCGTGCTGCGAACTGAACAAATCATTTGAACTGATTCATTAGCCTATTCAAGTGGTTTTGCCCATTGTTCAATTAATGCTTTCAAAAGAATCAACTCAAAAGAATCGATCACTCGGGAATGCCCGTAAAAAGAGACGACAACCTTGAAATAAACAACGCATTTTATAATGCATATTTTAAAATGAAGGAACGAAGGAACGTCACGCAATGTAAGTTATGTAACGAAGTAAAAGTACAGATTTTCTATTAGAAATTTACTCAAGTAAGAGTAAAAGTACACACTTTTAATTTGACTTAAAAAGTACATATTTTCTAAAATGTTACTCAAGTAAATGTAGCGAAGTAAATGTAGCGCGTTACTACCCACCTCTGAGCACTGTTGTAGGTGCGAAAAACGTCAATATTTAAAACTATCCAGACGTCCAAAAATTCTGATCAGATAGCGAAGAAACAGTCTCTACATGATGTTTTTATTTAGTTTTATTAGTTCGTCTACTGTAATATTTATCATTACTATCCATCAGCTATGTTTACATCTCATGAAAATTGATCCATCTACATTCACAAGAAGTATTTGACTAACATCTGTCTGGGCAGAATTCTTCTTATTCATCAGCCCCGTAAGGAATAAAGCTGTCTGTGATTCAGTTCAGAAGCAGCGAGATAACAGCGCAGCAGGAAACAGAAAAACACGATAAAGATTGTTTTGATTGGCTTCCAGGACTGTGCTGAAAATAGAGGTTGGAAAGAGAGCGCAGGGGTTACATGTCTTTGTTACCGAAACGTGAGTTGGAGAGCTCTCGACCCAACGGTCTGTCTTAAGGAATGAATCTGTTCTCCACAATGGAACCTTTATGTGACCATCAAAAATATTACACATTTTTTACTCTGTCTTTCATTTAATATTGAATTGGAGTTAACCAGTGCTCAAAGTTTCCCCACCATTTCAGTATTGCTAGTAAACTGTCCTGTCTGAACACATCTTGATAAGGGTGGGTGAAAAAGTGAACAAACAGAACAGTTATTTAGGCCGTGACAGACAGCCCAGTCTCTTGAGACGGCTGACTGTGTCCTTCCGTGCTCTTAAAGGCCAGTTTGACTGGCATGTTTTATATTGGTTCTGAAGAACCCAAATTCTCAAGCAGAAAACGGCTGACACTAATGTGCTAATTTTATTATGGTGTGAGACATGTCATGCAATTTAATACCGAAAAAGATCAAGAAAGGAAAATGGATACTCCTTCCAATAACAATAACATTTTGGTGATTTTCTGAAATAGAAAATAAGAGCCATTTTAAGAATCAGGCAAGTGTAATATTTACTTATAAAAAAATTAAGAGGCCGTTCCAAATTTTCATTTGATCAGCATTTCTAGATGTATTGTGCTCATTCCAGTCCAGTGTCTGTTAAATTTCAACAAAACCAAACCTCAGTAGTGACAAAGTCATCCAACAGCAATGTGAAAGACCGACAGCATGACAAGACACATGAAAACTGTGAAAAATCCAGGTCATCACATAAATTGTTGAACTTATAGATGTACAAATATTACAGTTGTATTGCTTAAAAGTGAATATGAAATTGTTTTCTTTGCGGTATTTGAGGTCTGTAAAAATACAGAGCACCTTTTCTGTTCTTTTGACCTTTTTGTCCAGTTTTCATTTTCTGCAAATAAATGCAAATAGAAACAATATATTTATTTGAAATTTGGGAGAAATATTAGGAGTTTACAGAACGAAACCAGTGCTATGACAGTCGAGAAGGACACTGCAGCGAAAGATGAACACAGCGATGTCAAGCGTGTATTTAGATGTGAAGGGAACATCGTAGTAACAGTAAGGAATATTAGGATAATAGGATAAGATTGTTCACTGAACGGTTACTGTTTAAGGCCATGGTCGCACACACGCTGTGTTGTGTCTTCACTGGTATTTCAGAAGTGTAGGGGTTTTCTGATGAGGTTCCAAAAAATTAACCTGGATTCACAGAGATTGTGCTCTCGGCTCTTCATTTAAGATGATTATTGAGGCATGTTGAAGCAAAATCTAATTTCCTACAAAGGCTGATTTAGTTTACAACTGTGCGGTTGGTAAACCTTCAGTGCTCTTTACATATTTGCCCTTTTTAGGCTTTTAATAAGAAATAACAAAGTATGCATGGTCAAATGATTCATTATAAAATACTCCTTGACGTGTTATATTTCTCCATGTTTATGTGAGAAAGCTCTTTTTGCTCCTGACATGAATGTGACTCAATCTCCCACTTACTGCCACCCCCCAAACATACATACTGTAGTCATCCCTTTTCCCAGAACTTGGCCTGATAATTTGGATAAAGGAAGTTGGCTTACTGCGTTATGTTCTAAATATCCTGTTCAGTCATCTTGCTTACTGCCAGGTCTGTACTGCCCTTATTGTGATGCTCCATTACTTCACCCTAAACCTTGATGGAACCTATAGGCCTTATAATAATTCCACCACTTTGTTATAAAACTCATTGGCAATTTACGATGTATGGCTATCAGACATTAAGATGGCTCCACCATCACAATGCTTGTCTGCCCTTATTGCATTATATTTTCCAATATATTTCCCACATATTTTGTTTCATACCCAAGCTAGGAATATCAATATCTATCTGTCTATCTGTTTTTGATGCTGCTGTGAGGCATTACAACCCCTCACCTCTACCTCTTCCCACAATCCTTGCCTGCACATTAGTTCTGGCTATTACCCCGACATCCCACCATCCATCTATTCATCTCTCCGTGGTATTTTCCATCAGTCATCTCTATACTCCGAAGGACTTGTCTTACGTTTTGGGATATTCCATGTCAAACATGAAGGGGAGCATCATACATAAGTGCCCTCATACAGCACAGCCTTTAAAGCATCCGAGCACGGGGACCCACAGAGAGCAGCCGACACATCTGGAACTGTTTATCTATCCAGGCGGTAACAATACAGGCAGCATGAATGTAGGTCAACTTAAGGAGAGGTGAAAGGCTCAGTGTTTCTGGCTAATAGTAACATGAGCATGGCTCTGCACCCAACGTGTGGCTCATCTATCTGCAGCAGACTCGCTGTCTCTGCCTGAACGTGCCTGTCCTCTCCTTGCCAGATGCCGAATGCAGTCACGGACTAGACTGACCTGATGGTGGAGACATCGTGACCGGGGATACAAAGTGACCACAGAAGGGAATGGAAATTCAAAACCAAACAAAAGCTTTTATTGAAGATCAGGTGTGGGCTGAAACAGCTTGGTCTTGACAAGCCGCTCGTCATTTTATTTCTGCCTGTTTGTTTGGCGGTGGAGAATGTAGGGATTAAGAAAATGCAAACATGACAACAGGCCATCACAAGATGCAGTCTGTGGCGGCAATGTAAAAGATACATATTAGAAATTCCTTGAAAATCCTCAAAGCACAAGATCCCTATAATTTGATGGTCATTGCTTATCCAAAAACACACTGTTCTGTAGGCTTTGAAGATATAGTAATCCCATAAGTGTTCCATTTATGGTTGGTTTCATGCACTTATTCTTCGAAGAGGAAGATTTGTACCATATTTAGCGCAATGATGGAGTATTGCGTTACGTTGCGGTACCACAAAGTTGAGTTCTCAGAGATTAGAATACTCGCACTTAAAGTCAGCCTGCGTCAGACCTCTCCAAAGACTACGCACTCCTGACTCATGAACAATGCATGTCTCTTCATGATTTAGCTCAATTTTATGCAGCCAATATGATTTATTATTTGGTAAATGCAGAGCATTGCCTTGCCAGAGCCTTGCTTTGGGAATACAATGCACCCGACCATTCTGAACCAATTAATGGCGGGGTGGGGGTAACTACAACAGTGCTGTACAATACAACACATCTGTTGGCAATATAGCCACAACCGTATAAAATAAATCAAAGCTCTCCCCTGTTTCGGGGGACATTCATGTCCTTTAGGAACAATCGTGAAGCACTTCGCAAAAAAAGTATGGAAAAATATAGGGAGTCCTTATACATGTCTGGGTGTCTTAGACATGATCATTAGTGTTTGGAACATGTTGTCAGAGTCTGGGCTGTTTCAATTAAAAGTTTAAGTTGCAATAAAGTGATGTGTAGGAGGTTAATTAAGGATAAAGTTCAAACCCTCAGTTCTTGCCATTATAGCTCTTACCCTGACTTGAGTCAAGGGGCAGTTCTAGGGTCAGTGGATATAAGGGTTTAGTCCAGACCTCTGTGGCTGCATATGGATCCTTTTACTGCATTCTTTGTTTCTTCAAGGTATCATTTTTAGCAAGTAAATTTTCAAAAATGAAAAGTCATACTAAGAACCACACACATGCTGAAAGTTTACTTAAAAAATGTGCTAGTTAAAACATGTACGCTTCCTTCTTTTTGGCTTTACTTACAGTAGCCAGTGATGTCATTGTTTAAAGGTGACAGTCATTCGATTTTACCTTACTTAGAACCAAATAAAAACAATAATCATTATTAGGCTTTTGCTTGGATATGCTCTTTTTGGTTTCAATTTGATTATATTGTAAAAGTTATTTACAGTTACGACAGCTCAAACATTCATTTTAGTCTGGGACTAGACTTGAGCCTTGTCTGTGAAACTGGGACTACAGTATATACTTCAGAGTTTTTGGGATGTGTTCTTTATGGAACTACAACATTTGGAAAAAGTTTTTTAAAATAAAATTATTTGTTTGTGTTCAGCTGAAGAACCTGAATCTGGGATGACATGAGGGTCAGTATACAATGTTAATGTTATAATGTTCATATTTGGGTGAAATATTCCTTTACAACAATTGCATTGTCTAAAATTTAAAGACCAGCAACATAATACACATGAAAAATGAATTCAGTCTTACATTTGAAAAGAAAACGATCATATATTTAAAATAAATCTTAATGTACTATATTAATAAGGCATGACTTTATGAAAAGAAATTGTAATAGTAATGTTTCAAAAATGTCATTTAAAAACTAAAACAGAGGTGTAGCTATTGCTGAAGACTTTTGCTGCCTTCACGTGCTTTTGGAAATTCGATAATTCCCACTTCATCCCTGAAGTAACGTCTGGATTTAGTAACATTAAAACATTACAAGTATACTGCTAACATTAAAAGTGCACCGTTCCATCAATTATTTCCAGGTTGAAGTAGGAATTATCGAATTTCCAAGAGCACGTGAACGCCGCATAAACCAATGACTTGACTTGTGCGTGTTCACACTTGGCATGTTTGGTTTGATTAAAACAAACTCTGGTGCGATTTCTCTGTTAGTGCGGTTTATTTGAGTAAATGTGAACACTGCCATCCAAAACCCTGGTGCAAACCAAACAAGCAGACCAAGACCATTTTCATACAAACTCTGGTTCGATTGAAATTAACTGTATTACATATCGCTTATCGCTCCCTGAACTCTCTGTAAGTCGCTTTGGATAAAAGCATCTGCTAAATGACTAAATGTAAATGAATTATAAAGGCAACATAGACCTGCATCAAAACGGACTAAAAACAGAAAGTAAGAAGACAAAATGCAACCCTGAAAATCAAGCAATTTGATCATATAAAAGGAGTTATGTGCGTTTTATCAAAATTATCAAACATTATCAAAAATGAAAATAACTTTTGGGCTTATTCTGTTAATTAAGTGTCTTTAAAGTAGATTTATGTTTATTTTTACTTGTAATTTTTTTAAAGCCATATTTACCTCTTCAGCACCCTTATGTCATGTCACTAATGCATTCGCATGTAGCATTTGCTTACAACGGCTGGTTGCATGTGGTTGTATAATGGAGGAATTCCTGACGTTTTTTTGACTGCTTTAAAAACTACGATGTCTTTGCAAGTTACATTAAGCATGTATAACCCAGCACACAGCATTGTTTTGGATTTCCTGTAAGTTCCGCACAGGCGCGTTGCTACGGGTGGGCCCGGGTGGTCCTGGGACCACCCACCTGTCAGTCAGGCCCATCCAGTCAGCTGCCTCGCAGGGTAGCCTAATAAGTGAATTCTGTTGCAATTATCACAAAACCTGACCTATAAAAATAAATTGTATTGTTTAGTGATTCTTGTTTGCCATATAATCAAATCTATCGATCTGTACTGATATATAGATGTGTAAGCATGGCATTATATACCCGTTTTGTTAGTAGCCTAATAAAACTGCAGGTCGAAGTAACCACAGTTCACGTTTTTCTTTTTTCAAGGTTATGCGCTTTTTGTTTTAGAGGTTATGCATGCATAGCCGAATAAAGGTTAAATTAATTGGTAATGAAAGACTTAATACTGTATACTCGGTATCTATAGGTTCACTGTTAAAATGCCAGTGTGTGTGCTAAGCATGCTAAGCAAACCAGGAATAAATGTATTTTTGTTCTGTGGTCTGGACCAAAATAACCAAGATAACCAAACTACAAATAAAACGCACCCTTATAGACTCCTCCTCAGTGACTTGTCTGGGCATCGGTTCTGTATACAGTACCATGACAAACGAGAGTTTTGTTTGTGTCACAAATCAAGCGTTCATCATAAATCTTTTTAGTTGGCAGTTGCTTTGCAAAACAAAGCACTAATTTGAACGTTATTGGCTTTTGTTGTTGTCTTAAACTCCATCATGTTAATCTGACCCACAAATTACTTTTGGGTATTTTGATAAATGAATGCATTCACATGAGCAATAAACCACACACAACAGTTTACTATTTAATTCCCCAAATAACACATTTGGTTCTCTGATTGCAATTAGCGATTTTTAGCAATATTTCTTTCACCTTTTGTGATAAATGGATCTTTTGGACCTCTATTGGCCTGGTCCGTGGTAATTAAGCTGGATTCCAGGGTTTTGAATTTCCACTGCAAGGTCAGCTCTAGGTCACTCGTAGCGCGAGAGAGTCAGAGAAATAGAGTAGAACCATGCCTGTGGTGGAGCCACGTCCTTTTTTTGTACACCCTGCTGACACCATTTAGTCAGGGGCTGATTTCAAACCCCTCTGTGAGAATCCTGAGGGTAGGATTAAAAAATGGTCCCTTGATTTCTAATAACAATAACTTTCTGTCATTTGGTCACTTCAATGTGTATGCAAATAAATGGTTAATTCCTGAAATATTCTGACTGTGCAGTTTCATATAATGAAAGTAAATGGTGACTGAGGCTAGATCAGGGGTTTTCAAACTTTTTCATGTCAAAGACCCCCAAATATGATGAACCCCTTTCTAAAATACATTTTGTATAAAGAAGCATTTCAACTATGATATCACACTTACTGTTTGTCTAACAAAGACAACATATTGCTTGTAGAAATGAAATTGTAATAATCTTCAGTAGAATTTTGCTGTCTTTGTTTTTAAAACCGGACCCCAGTTTGAAAACTCCTGGTCTAGATGACAAAAAAATATTTATATGCTTAAAACTGTATTTATATGCTTATTTTCACAGTTGTATTCCAAAAAAAACGAATATTATAATGCTGAGTAAATGATGAAAAATTAATCAATTTTGGGGGGATAATTCCATTATGTCTTATTTAGAAAAACAAATAGCTGAAATATAGGCAATAATAATAAAATGACTTGCGAAATAGGTAATTTCTCCAAACGTATTCAGAATTTTTTGATAAAATCACCACGATGTAGTCACCGGATTCTCTTGGTCAAAAGTTAATCACCCAGTAAATACTGTTGATTTGTTTGAGAACAAAAAGAGGCTGAATGCACAATTACCTTTGAAAGATAAATGACATTTTCAAGTGGATTAAAACATTGTGTTGATCACAAAGCATTAGAGAGAGGAGATTTGTGTATAGTATGTGGGTTCATATATACCCTTTGGGAGAGTGGAAGGCTGATTTATCTGTTCTCCATCACAGCACTGTAATCGCATAAGCAATCCTCATAAGCTCGCAAGTGCAGTGGACCTCTATTGAAATTAAAGGCAATCATCGTAATTGCTTTGCCACGCTATTACTGTAAGTAAGTGTGCTAAAAACTAAGCACAGATGGGAGCGTCTAAAACCCTGGAGATGCCCAAATGTAGCCATGGGCCCTTCTGAAGAAAGTCCCCCATTTATTCAGTCATTAGGTCTGAACTCGAGAGAGGTTCTCCTGTGAGAAGGTATTGTGGCCTCCTGAAATTTTGGGGGCTCTCCACTTTTCAATTGCAGAACAAAATTGAAGACATGCAGGTCGATAAATGATTTTTTTACCTTACTATGGTATAAAGTCATGTTTAGCTTTACAAGCTTTCTTTGAGGGTTAGGTTTAAAGGTGAGGTTTATTTTCTAAAGCATGAAAACCTTTGCATCCTCAGTGATATCATTTCCATGTGTGTGGGTTTTTACAGTGTTTTTTTACATGCTGTGTGAGAGGTGCCTTCTATTTCCCTGAGTGTTTGTTTTACCATGAACCAACAGATGTGGTTAAATGTTTGTGATGTGTGCTGCTATCGTTTCGCCTGTGCTTTTGAAGATTCAGACACTAGTCCTGACTAGTACCAGATCTGGGAAGTGTGAGAAACATTGGCCATCATTTTTAAGGGAACCCTATCTCCTTTACAGTCTAGCTGGCTGATATCAAACACATTGCCTGCATGGGCCTACCCTTGACTACTTGTGCAAGGTTTGGATGTTTAATCAAACTAGGCAAGCCACAGTTTTCTAGTTCTTGTGGTTGGACCACCAAGGCAAACTCAAGATTCTTCTCTGAGTTACACATACTTTCAGCATGCTAGAACAGTTTCCTGGCTTTGTTGCATTTTCTTGAATGCAGGCTTTTTCTCAAAGTGTGTCTTACGACACCTTTTTGGGTACTGTGACAGATAATTTACCACCCACTTGCATTACACATACCCTTCATATTTCATAGCAAAAATGCCAAAAAATACAAATGTTTTTTTAAAGTATCCTAACTTCTGAGTCACCATGGACAAACAGCACAGCAGTGGGAAAGAATGCATTTTACTTTCATCCTGTGTTTAGTCTTGCTTGTGTAGTCTAAACCAGGTTTGTCCTGACCGTGACTCTCACGGGAAGAGCAGCACCACTGAGAATTTCACACTGAATGCATCACAGCCACCATATCTGTAACTATGTGATTTGCCAGTTTGGGTTTGGATAAAACATTTCAAACAGGACATACTTGTTATATTACAGTAGAGTGCAGTAAAGACGTAAATAAGTGTAGTAGACTGTACTGTTTCTTTTAAGAGAGAAACACCTCAAAAAGACAGAATGCCAGTGTTTAAATGAACATTAATGCACATATGCCACAGTTCTTACGGTACTACGATACTACAGTTTAAAAAATAGACCTTGCGGTTATGTTACTCACACTTCCCAGATCTGGTACTAGACAGGAGTAGTGTCTGAATCTTCAAAAGCACAGGCGAAACGATAGCAGCACAAAGGTTTTCATGCTTTAGAAAATAAACCTCACCTTTAAACCTAACCCTCAAAGAAAGCTTGTAAAGCTAAACATGACTTTATACCATAGTAAGGTAAAAAAAAATCATTTATCGACCTGCATGTCTTCAATTTTGTTCTGCAATTGAAAAGTGGAGGACCCCGAAAAATAGACATTGCACTTATTTTTACATTGCTCTTATTATTTTGAAGCTTTAGCATCGCGATGCTACTGTAGCACCGAGACTACAGTAGACTATAGACCATTTTGCTAAACTTCCTTCAGAGCACTTCCTGTTTCATTTTTTAACACTACACAAACGTTACAACAAAATACAAACAACAGAAGAAATGAATGAAAATGTTAAACAAACATTTTAATATGACATTTTTTAATTTTAATAAAATTTTCTAATAAATGAATTAAAAAACCTGATCTCATGGGAATTCAGGAACTAATTTGTATGAATTCGTACAATGGGGCAAAAGCAAATAGTAATTTGTAATTCATTGTAATTCATGTAATAGTAATTAATAATTCAATTTAATTTTTATAGCGCTTTTCACAATGTGCATTGTTCCAAAGCAGCCTTCTCCTGTATGAATTTGTACAATAGGGCAAAAGCAAATAGTACTAAAATGCACAAATGAGAAATATACGAATTTATATTATAACCACCTCGTAAAATACGAATTGCAGTGAGGTTGTTGAAAAAATGTAATCGGGAAGTGCTTCTGCACCAGTGTGGTTTATGTTAAGCAAAATGGTCTATATAATGACTAAAAAGCTTGGAGAATTTCCTAATGCAACTTTGTTTAGTTTAATATTCACGGCATTATCAGAGTAATATATGTTTTGGAGAACATTATCCAAAATGTTTCATAAGCCAGACAGGTTTCTGTAAATGTAATTTTTCTCACCAACTGTTTCCACATTTCGGAAACACTCTTTATGGAACCGATTCAAGAGTTTTGGTTTATGGTGTTTCTGAACTCTTGATTAAAGATACACACAACAATATTTTATGACAACAATAAAGATAATCACAGCCCTGATGAGGATTATACAAACAGAAGAGACAAAATAATCAACATGAAACATGTTGCCAGATGCACTCTGCTGTATAAACAGTTATGAAGAGCGGAAACTCTTTGAGACCAGGACAAAGTCTCATCTGTTTGATCCACTGTCTGACCACGGGGACCACACAGGAAATAATGATGTGACCGGCTAGCCAGAGCTCATCACTGTGTGTGACAGAGCTTTGGTTAAAATGCATCTTTTTATCACACAAAAATTAAAATGCGACATTATCAAAAATGAAAATAATTTTTGGGGTTATTCTGTTAATTAAGTGTCTTTAAAGTAGATTTATGGTTATTTTTACTTGTAATTTTTTTAAAGCCATATTTACCTCTTCAGCATCCTTATGTCATGTCACTAATGCATTCGCATGTAGCATTTGCTTACAACGGCTGGTTGCATGTGGTTGCTGTCATGATCCTGTCCTTCTTGTCGGGAGTTTTCTAGTTCTGCAGACAGTACCATGTCTTTTGTGCTTGTTGTGTTCTGTGTGGAAGCATGTGGCCTTTGTTGTGACTGTGCCACATGCTCCCCTGTCGTGCCTTGGCCCCGCCCCCTTGTTTCCCTAATCTCGCCCTTAGTGTTTGATTCCCCTCACCTGCCCAGTGTCATTATCCCTCGTTAGTTTTCCCCATTTAAGGCCCTCCTGTTTTCTGTCCTGTGCTGGTTCGTTGGGTTCAGTCAGTTTCAGAAGCTCGCATGGATTGTTCCCCAGCGTCTTACCCTGTTCCAGTCTTGCCTTGGCGTGTTTAGTAGACTTATATTTCTTTTCATTTGGACTTTGTTTGTTTTGCCCCCTTGTGGGAAGTTTTTGTTTTGTGTATGTATTATTTGCTGTTTGCCCCATCGTGGGTTTTAATTTTATTAAAAAGTAATTGTTTCCCACCACCTCTGTCTGCGCTCAGGTTCTCTGTCTGTGCATTTCATGACAGTTGCATGTCCATTTAGCAACACTGGCTGACCTACTGACCCACAATCATGCTATAGCGCATTACAGACTCCCTGCTATTCTCTCGTTTAATTTCACACAATCCATTCCTGTTATTTCTAATACACAGTCCAAATCCTAAACCGCAAAGCAGCTGCATCGACACCACCACGTGCTGCTTTTAAGCTGATGGTCTTTTGTTCAGCATTTTCTTTACCATTTGTCATTAGTAGTATAAAGCTCCATTTACTATAAATCTCATCCATCCATTGCTAAAGCAATATCACACGAGTAAGAGTGCATTATAGTTAACCTAAACCGAACCAAGGAAAGGTCTACACTAGCAGCTGGGTCAACACAATTATGACTTAAGATTCTGTGCTGCTTACAATGATGAGCCAAAACATTATGACCACCTGCCTAATATGCTGTTCGTCCTCTGCGTACTGCCAAAACAACACCGACCCACCGAGGCATTGACTCTGAGAGACCCCTTAGGTGTCCTGTGGTGTCTGGACATTAGCAGCGGATCATGTAGGTTGCGAGGTGGAGCTGCTGTGGGACTTGTTAGTCCCGCACATCCTATAGATTCTCAACTGGATGGAGATCTGGGGAATTTGGAGGCCAGGGAAACATCTTGAACTCGTCATCATGTTCCTCAAACCATTCATGAGCAATGTGTGCAGTGTGGCGGGGTGCATTATTCTGCTAAAAAAACAAAACAATAGAAACCCTATAGAAGCCATCACAGAAATTCTAATGGTTTCCATTAAAATACCATTATAAAGCATTAGCTTTTTCCATTAAAACCATTAAAAAATTCCTTTTTGTAGTGTGTTTTGGGCAGTATTCCAATAGAATTAATCTGCCCGAGAACACCTGACCAATAGAATCCATCACATACCAGTTAATACCATTTTAGTTTCCATTAAAACCAATACAGTTCCCATTATAACCATTAAATCCATTAGATTTTCTATTGCATTTTGAGTTCTATTTTTTTGTTTTTTCAGAAGGAAAGCCGCACCCACCAGGAATTGTCATGAAGGGGTGTAAATTTGCAACAATCATGTTTACATAGTTGCATGTGTCAAATTTAAGACCGCATGAATGCCATGTCGCCAGTTTGGGTTTCATCCCTCCTCGGACCACGCTTACTAAATGTTCACAACTGCTACACGGGAGGAACCTAAATCCTTCTATGAATGTTTGTTTTCGGCTTGGTTTATTTTTCTTGAGTCTATGTGTAAGTGAGACAAAGGATGGCCGTGACATTGCATGCTGCTGTAATTCAGCTGAGCTACAGGAAGAGGTGAAACTACTAGGACTCAGAATGTGGTCTGAGCAGCTCAGTCACTCTTTATTTTACAGCAACTACCAGTGAAGGAAATTCATAAGACATGACTGACATAAAAGGCCTCACACATCTTCTGGGATGGGAAAAGATTCAGGTTCTCTTTTGACTGTAGTCAAAATCTCTTTAATTGTTTTGCATTTACTTGCATTTATTATTTTATTGCATCTACAAAATCAAATTCGCTTCTGATTTTGCTCTTATACAGAATAGACTTGAAACTCCAGCAGCCCCAGTGTTGATGACATCATTTTTCGGGAGGTGTAACGCTAATGACCTAAAATGAAAAACCAATGTTTAAGGTGCTGAACACAGTTAAGCACATCTGGAAATTTTTGAGTGAAGCAGTGTACAGTAGTTGGCCAATGGGGCTGTGTGTGAATGATCCTTTAAAGTCCTCTCGCCTTCGCTTTGACAAATCAGGGCAACTTCCTTAGTTTATCCCTTTTCCTGAAGTTCTGTTCCTCCACAGCTGTGTAGGAATGACAGGCAAATCTCCAGACAGCTGCCCACATGAGACTATACCACACAATGGGCCTCATTTATGAAACGAGCGTATGACCGAAAACTGGGCGTACGGTCGTTTCCACGCAAAACTTGGCATTTATCAATATGGACATGAACGGTTTCTACGATCAAATCTCACGACAGGTCTCAGTTCGTGTACGCAAGATTTGAGATGGGGTGAAGGTCTGTGTACGCTTTACCCTTTTGATAACTGAAAAGGAATAATGACAAATATAAAGTTTCGTTTTTTTCGTTTACTATAACAAATGTAAAAATAGATTCCTATGCGATTTATCAAGGTACGATGAGATTGGCGGCATACGAATGTTTGATGAATCACACGTAAGCCCTGTCGTAAAATGATTTCTGTGCACGGATCTGCAGGTTTTGCAAATTTGCAGGTGTAGTATTAAATCTAAATGTTCTTCAAGAGATATTACAAAGAATAATCTGCACATATACACCAATGGTTTATTGTCCTGTAGTTTATAGCAACTGATTCACTGAAGAATTTATGCAAATCTCAATCTTGTGGGTGTTCTGAGAGTTTGTGAAGGATGTAACACACCAGAAATCTGGCTATGATTTACTGGGATTGTAGAGCATCGTCCTACTACTGTGATCCAGAAATCTGAATTGGCTCTTTAAAATGTCAAAGGACAGTCAACAGCATGTCACACATTGTTTTGTGTTTGTGCTAAAAATAACTACAGTGACTCAATATAAATACAAATTTTACATTTACTTTTATTACATTCTACTCTAAATGATTGATAAATAAGATGCAAAGGTTTGCATAATACTACTGTACATGCATAAAGGTCACAAATGTTTAGTATAATCAAAATTCAAGCTGAAATTATTATTAGTATCCAGCTTGGATGTCCCTATAGACAGCATCCGCGGCACAGTTATATTTATGAGCCAGATTTACAAGGTTCCACAAAGGAGAACACATCTTCACCTACTGAGCTGACTCACAATACAGACTCATGCGTAGGGATGGACCAATGATAGGGGGCAGTGGCACTTTTTCTTGTGGTTCAACTTATAGGCGAGTTGTTAAAACAAATGTAATCATCCAAAGCAAATAGACAAAGATTTAAAGGAACAGTCACCCTCTTGTTGTTCCAAACGAGTATGAGTTTATTCTCTGTTGCTTGAAACAGAACGTGAATTTTTAAAGAGTATCCTAAATATTTTTATATTGTGAAAGTAAAGGGAAACTCGGGCCAAAGCTACAAAAAGCACCATGAAGCTTTTATAAATGTGCTCTGCATGCTGAATCCTTTGAAGCCACGCAGAGGCCTTATGTGAGAAACAAAGTGAAATTTAAGTCCACAACAGTCTGTCACTTTTTTTCTGAACAAAGGAAAACATTGACTTATGGGATAAAAAACATCTCTTTGCTGTCAGACTAAGTTTATCCCTTGGTGTGAAGAGAAATGTCTTTTTTTATTTCAATTTTAAGTCTAAGTTTTGTTTGCCGTGTACTCATTCATATGATTTTGGTGTCACAGTGATTAAATCAGAGTGTCGAAAAGTGCATAAATAAAATAAAAAAAGAAAATGCATATATATGTATAATATACATATTCTACCCAAGTAGTAATAGTAAAATTCATGGTAATTTCAATTCCTCAACAGTTAACAATTGTGACAAAAATAATATATTATCGATTTCATTTCCAGGAATTCTGTTCCTAGAAAACTGCATTTTCCTTTTCCCACAACGAAAAAAGTGTTCCAACCAGTTGTCCAGCTAACCAGATGTTGTAAAAACGGCATGTCGTATGTCTCCATGTGTCTCTCAAGAGCTGAATAACATAATTCATTAACGTTACTTCCTTTTCAGGCATCCAAACAACTGTCATTAACAAAATCCTACTAACATTCCTATTGACGTGGGATTGAGTTGTGAGTGTGCTTGAAGAGGACTCTCACCACAGGCAGTCCAGTCAATTTAGACCCTCTCTCAGCTGGTGCTGTAAAACCCTCACTTGGATCCACCTTTAATCCCCAATCCAGGCTGTGGACCCCTGCATAGTCCCACCCATGTTCCCTCACTCCCCTACGATGATGATCGGGTTTCTGTCCTGGGTGGCCATGCACTAAACACATCTGGTGGGGGATTATGACACACCACATGTGTGACACCAGGTGAAGAAGAGGCCACATTTACTGCTTATACAAAGTGTTATTATTGTTTTACTTTATTTTGATCATTTTTTTATTTTTAGTGACATTTAAGATAGTGACCCTTTAGTACCCTCTGTTTCCATGACTGGCTGAAAGATCCAGAAGTTCCCAATTCTTTTATTTTGTTGTTGGTTGTCAGGGTACTTGTTAAGCGTTTTGGTGACCGACACTTGTTTCATGAGAAAAGCAGTGCTTGTCCTGACTGAGCTGTAAACAACTCTATTGATGATACAAGTGTGTGGTCATGCAAGGCGAATAGAACAGCTCCGTTCTTTCATCTGTTTATAGCTCAGACCGTGAGAGGAACGATAAAGATGTTCTTTTTGTTTAAAGTTCAATTTAATTTGGAAGATTTGGCAGATTTCCTTTAATAGTTTTATACTAGATTTTTGAACAAGCAACAAAAAGACTGAACAGGCTGTTCTCTCTGACTGCATGTGCAAGTTTTGTAGGGAATAAAGAGAGTAATAAAAGCCCTGAAGAAACATGATGTCAAGGATGTACAGCCGAGCTCCCAAACCTGACCACCCTCATGTAGACAGCGTGCTTTTATTTGTCAGCATGTTTCCTGGGTGGTGATTACTCAATTGCTTTTGGCAGATGCTGAACGAGAAATCTTGTGCCTAGTTTGTTCTCTCCCCAAAAGACGAAAAGTAAAGAGAGGTTCACTCTGTTTTTTTTTTCATCTGACATTTTTATGGACCAGCTTGAAAACACAACACTTTTGGTGCTGAGAGACAACACTGACCATTTTGTGGTTTTGGGAGTGTGAATTACTCATATTTTATTCCCATTTGGGTAATTGCTTGCTTGTCTTGTTTTTCGTTTTGTTGAGTAATATTATAGGGATTTTCCAGGATTCATTAGGTACCCCACCAATTCATAATCACTGTTGCTTGACATTAAAACAAATTGAAATTTGGGCCAGTTGTCTTCCATGAATCTGTATTCCTCAACTGGAATTAAACATGTTCTAAAAAAACAAATATACCCTACCCTAAAGGTCTTAAATTTGTTTAAAAAATAAGATATTTAAAGACATTAACCGCTTTTTAAAGGTCCAGTGGGTACTTTTTTTGGAGGATCTATTGACAGAAATGCAATATAATATACATAACTATGTCTTCAGAGGTGCAAAAAGAACTTACATAATGAAGCGTTATGTTTCTATTACCTTAGAATGAGCTATTTCTGTCTACATACACCGCGGGTCCCCTTACATGGAATCCACCATGTTGTTTCTACAGTAGTCCTAAATGGACAAATTGCTCTACAGAGTGTGTTTCGTAAATACGTTATCTCCTTCGGCAAAGAAGCTAAAACTTGACGACATCTTAGTCCTGGGTCAGCCACCATAATCCTTCGAAAAGGAGTGGGGAAGGGGTGGAGTGAGTTGTTGGTTGCAATTCGCAACCTCACCCCTTGATGCTGCTAAAGTTTGTATACTGGACCTAACATTCTGCTACTGTATACGATTTGCTTTCGCGGCAGTAATGTTTAGGGGTTTAGGGGAGGGGCTTTAGTATTGCTTTTTGTCTAGAATTTTTGTAAGATTCACATTGTAAGAATTCATACGAATTAGCCATCTTGTAAAATAGTTAATGAATTCCGAGATTCAAGACTAAATGTAATTTTTATGTTTTCATATGAATAAAACCAACAGATGTGGTACTACAAAATAAAGGTGTACTCAAATTTATGGCATATAAAAAAACTATAATAAAAACCAAACAAAAGCTTTCCACATGTCATGCTGAGCCTAATTCTGCTGATACACATGGCTGCTTCACTGGAAAATACTACTGTTGTCATTCAGATAACAACGTGTAGGTCATAAGGTCTAGTGACTCAGACGCTATTCTGTGATATGTATACCGGAAACTCTTTATCAGGCCTTGTTTATTTGTTTATTTGAGTCATTGCATGACTTGACAAATTACCAAAATTAAGACAACAAGGTAAAGCTTAGGACACGATAGTTCAAATAGATACATTTGGTTAAAACACATACTGTACAGTAAGTTTTCTCAGTAAGTTAGATCTTAATACTGCTTGGAAATTACACCATTCACCTTTTACCTAGTTCTCACTGTTTTTTGACCATCTGTGCTTCATCTGACAAAGGGTTCCAGAAAATCCCTCCGGCAGAATCATGAAGCATACCGTTTGGTTGTCTTTGTGCAAATTCAAAAACCTAGAGTTTGCTTTTTGTCACAGTTTGTTGTGTGTCAGGCAACAGTGCCAGGGGACGTGCTCCGACCATGGCAAACAGGGAAAGAGCGTTTCTCCTCTGCAGGAGGCATCCGTGATTGGCACATGACTTATGAATTAATGCTATGAGCGTTATCCTTTGTACTGTATATGTTCCTGGGCAACTTTTCTGCCTGAATTTGATTACTGGAATGAAGCATATGAAGCTTCACACAGTCCCAGTGGGTTTTATGTAAAAAAATGTAAAGAAAACACTATGTTTGGCATGAATCCTTTTTTGAGTGATTCCATTCATCGCAGGAATGTTAAATGCTCATAAATCTTTTTGCATGGATGGATAGAGACAATATCAAAGACTGACAGCATGAGAAACATCATGCTTTTTTTTCTTGCCTATGTATGATATTGATTTATTCTATAATGAATCTATAAGATTTATATATCGCTGCTGTCCTTCTGAAACCTTGTATCTCCGCATTTCATTATTTTTGTGCCATATATCATTATTATTAGTCACCCTTTTTGTTTGTCACTTGGTTTTGCAAATATCTAACCAATAAAAAGTATAAAAAATGCTTTGACAACTATTTAATCATTTAAAAAGTAGCAGTTTTTTTCGGTTTTCTGAAAAACAGTCGATTTGGACATCCGAGGTTTCGGAAGGACAGTAACAATATAGTATTTTTACAATATTGTACATAGACTGTAGATTAAATATCTATGTTTACTGATCAAATACAAGAACCTAAATGTAGTCATTTTAGGTTAGAATGATCTTCCCTTTAGACAACAATCACTAAAATTATTATTTAAGAATATGCGTACATTACCATACCATGTACATTTGGTCGGATAATCCAAACTCCAATTAAAATTTTGTACATTTGTCATTTTAAAACAAAGTCAAATTACCTGAGTAGACTGGTTGAAAATTTCCCTGATTCAAACATGTTTTACTTGATTTTTGTATTGTAAAAGTATTTGTTTTCAGACTATAAATTCAGTTTTTCAAATTTCAGATGTAACCTCTCCATAATCAAACCCAAATGCAATAAGCACGGTTGATCTTCTGTCTTTCTGTATTAAAGCCAATGCCAAAATGGTCCTTTCATCTTATCTGCTGTTCTAAAGAAAAGGAAAGTCCTTCAAGGGAAGTCTGGCATCAGAAACAAAGAACCAACAAATGCTTAAAACACTTGCAGGCTTTGCCAGTGTAAAACTTAATGCTTACGGATTACCACACTGCAAACATGCCAGGGGATTTTATGACCTCATTCAAGACCAAAACTTCCTTTCTTGACGTCTTTCTGTACATCTCATCTTTGCATTTCTTACTGTTTTCGGTCTCCCTTGTATGATAAATCATTCCTATAAGCTTTGAACTTTGAAGAGAGTAAATGCCTCCCATTAAAAGTCAAAACCAACAAGTTGCATCATAGTGCTCAGTCTACAAACCAAAGCATTGTTTTAGGCAGATTCTAATCTGATTGGATAGGATGGGGCTCTGGACTTCCTTTCAGTGAAATGAGTCCCATCACAGGTACAGCAAGTAAGAACAGATCCAGATGTGACAGTAACCTCAGCAGCTGGAGTTCCTCTACTGCATTTCGCTTCAGTCCCCAAGGGATCAGACTCACACTGGGGTGAAATGAGGGCAATCACAAATTATTGGCAGTGTGCTAAAATTGCTTCCATGTTTGAAGAAAGGAAAGAGTCAAAAGAAGTTATATAGCCATTGAGGGACACAAAGGTTGCGGAAGGGGTTTTTGGGAGCTCTCATTAAAATCTTTAAGGGATAGTTGACCCAAAACGAAAATTCTGTCTTCATTTACTCACCCTTAATTTCATATCTGTATAAATTACTTTGTTCCTATGTACACAGAGAAAGATATTTGGAAGAACGTTAGTCATTTTCAGTTCCGGGACATCATTGAATACCATAGGAATAATTAAATGGTAGTCAAAGGTGCGCGAGAACTCTTTGTTTTCCAAAAGAAATTTATACAAGTTTGAAACAACCTGAGGGTGAGTAAATGACGACAGATTTTTCATTTTTTGGATGAACTATCACTTTAAAACCATTCTCATTAAAATATGTGGTGATAAAATTTTATTTATATTCTCAATATTATTTATGTTAAGTCAAAATTTGTCAGATTAGAGCTGCAAATTGTGAGTCATGTGTCTATGTATGGCTATACTTATCGGTAAACCAGAGGCTGGAAAATATTACTGTATGTGAATCTCTTTGGTTGTTGAAGAAGGATGAAGAAAACAGGACGAGATGTCTATTGAGTGGCTCTGGCCGTATTATCAGCATGTGTCTGTGTGGGTAGAACTGGGGGGCCAGGCGATAGGTAATGAACAGTGAGTCTGTGGGCCATAAGGGTCGCTTGCTGATAGATGACGTCATTAATACAGAGGTTGTCAAAACTGATGCTATGCCAAAGATGAATACTTGAAGCATACCATTAGTTTATGAGGTACTTTTGAAGTTCGAATAAGCAAGGAGAGCCTACAGTGTAAACATTTACTTACAGTGCGTTCAAAGGCCTATCCATTTAAATAATTAATGTGTTCCCTGCCCGTTTGAACCCATAACCTTGGGATTATTAATGTCATGTGCTACCAGTTGAGCTACATGAACAGAAAGTGTGGTGTGATCAAATGAGTAATCTATATAATGTATATAGTATATATAACCTGTTTGTTTTTCTATACTGGAGCTCTGTTGCAGTTACACTAGGGGTGTCACTATATACCGCTATTGATAATAACCGTGATATTAAAACCCCACAATTATTAATACTGTGCTAATTTTACACACATGATTATATATAATCGATGAACATAATACATGCAGAATAATATTTAACTTGTTGATATTGTTTTATTTTCACTGATTTTCACATTTGAATGTAAAAATAGAATAAAATGCTAAAAATGAAAACAACAAACTGGGTTAGTCTCAAAAATCAATACTTTGCTGTTATTTCATAATACTGTATGAAATTGTATAATAATAATACGAATAATAATACATAGTACTGTATGAAGAGGATGTAACCAGACCTGTTTTCCGGGCTGGTTTTGTGGCACATTTTGAAATGGCAGTTTGGCTGCATATCTGACAAGAGCATAACAAGTGTTAGCCACAGGGTATTTGGACCCGACAAATGACATCTTCATTTTGAAAATGGGGCCTTGCTAGCCCAAAAGACAAACATTGCACAACAAATTCACATAAATACAATATACAAAGAGAATAAATTCCATGAAGTGACAAGCACCACTCGTTTTTTTTCCATTTTCTCATTAATTAAAATATTGTTTGGTATTTTTAATATTGTTGTAATAGGTTGATTTGATGGTTTAAACGTAATTGCATCAAATTAGTGTCTATGAATCACTCTTTTCCAGTGTGCCGCTATTTTCCAGGTGATGTGTGTTTATCGCCTCCATGTCCAAAGCTGTTGTTATCAGTGTCTGAGGGGCAGAGGATACTGTAGGAGACTTGTGGTCAGGTTCCCATGACGGTTATCTGCTGGAGTGGGCGACAGGAATGGCTGCTCACACTGATAGTAAAGTAAAACCAGATAGAGCCTCGGCTATAAATGTGAACACGTTGCCTTAATGAACTACACCTAATTATCTGTCATTGTTTGTGAGATGGAACCGAAAGGGCATTTGGTGGAAAGTGTGCTATTTGTGGATGTGTATTCCATTAAGGTGTTTTACTCGACTGGATCAAAGTGGTTTACGCAACACAGAGCTTTATTTCAAGACCTGTAGATCACATGTAAGAATGAAGAATGCCTCTAAAAAGCTTAACATTAACACCTTAGTAATGGCTTTCGGATTTTTAAAATCTTTAAATCTTCCGTTTATGGGGTAATGGAAAACGTAATTAAGGTTTTTGCTCAAATCATTCTCAGGTGGGCTGTATAAAGAGAAATGTAGCATCAAGAAAGATTCATTCCAGATTTTTTATTGTTGTATTTGGCATTTTTAGCACATAGTTAGTTTTATTTTATATTTGATTTCCTGGTGTTTATTTATATGTTGCCTTTGTCATTTCTTGGCTTTAACATTAATAAGATCGTTTTGAAACATGATTGTTGAAAATACCTTGAAACTGTCCAACTGGTATTATTTTCTTCTGCAGTCTTCTCCAGTAACTTGTGCAATAACAGCTAAACAAACCACAGACCACAAAGTTTTCTTTAATACTACTGATGTCAAGATAGTTGGGGAGGAAGAACCCAAATGCAGGCAACAGCGGTGATGAAGGGGTTAACAAGAAATACTTAAATAATAGAACAAAACAAAAACCCACGAGGGGGTAACGAAGACCAGACTAATATACTGTATGTATGTATATGTATATGTATATGTATATATATNATTGCCGGTACACGGCCACTGGCTGGTTGAGAGTCTGTCCATGGGCTGCCTGCTTGGTTCAGCTTTGGCTCTTGGATTCTGTCATGGACTCGGAGTGGTGGAAGAACCCAAATGCAGGCAACAGCGGTGATGAAGAACAGCGGTGATGGGTTAACAATAAAAACTTTAATAAATAATAGAACAAAACAAAAACCCACAAGGGGGTAACGAAGACCAGACTAATGTATATATATGTATGTATATATATAAACTGATATCAAAAACTCTCCACGAGGGGAACACAAGACAACAGGACAAGGATAAACTAAAACGACACAATGTCTCACAAACAGGCACGGTAATCCAAGGTAGAGGACATCAAACGCAGCACATACACACACAACGTAATACACGAGCAACAGGACAATGAAACAAGAGGACTATTTAAGGGGAAGACAAACGAAGGATAACGACACAGGGCAGGTGAGGGTAATCAAACACAGCCGGGAAACAATACAGGAAACGAGAGGGGCGGGGCCAATGACGAGACAATGGAGAGAACGCATATTATTGTCAAAAGGACAATAATATGTTTCTCTCCACACATAACCAAAGGCTTTGTCATGACTCTGCCACAGGACCAAGAAAAACATGACTAAGTGAGGCAGAGCCATGACAACTGAACTACAGTATTTTTCCCACAAACTTGGAAAGTAAATGTGTTCTTGTCCTATTGAGAAATATTTAATTGAAGCTTTCAAAAAGTGAACTCATTCCAAGTTCTCTTACCAATAAATGACACATTTTAAGGATTTACGGTAAAACATATACCTGTATTACTGGACCTTATAATTCTGGTTGAACTGAGAGGACGCAAGACTAAATGAATACTTTGGGAATGTTTAATTCCACATTGACCTTACATCCTATATTGTTTGTATTCTTTCAAGGTGTGTAGGACCGGCATTTAACATACAGGCATTTTTCAAAAACAAATCATGCAAAAAAAGTTAAAAATGTTGGACTGGTTTACAGAAGCTCTGTTTGCAATTATGTGGTGGGTGTTGTTTTGTTTATAGGTTGAATTTATGGCCCCTTTTGTAGTATCTTGTTTCTGCAGGGTTGCCTTTGACCTTTACAACCTTTTCAGTAATCCAGGACTTTCTGTAACCTTCTTTTCCATTTGACACTGTGTCAAACCTTAAAAGATTGGTTTACAACAAGTGGTTTCCAACGTGGTGCCCAACAAGCACCGGGTTTAACAAATAAAAGCTGCACATGAATGACGTTCGGGACTATACCGATCGGGCGAAGCTGTATCGTCATGAAAGTTTATCATTTGCGTGTTTTTAAGCTTTGCCAATGTAAAAATATTCAAGTGCAAAAATATGTAACAGAGAACTCAATTTGATCCCTGTGAAATTGATGTGCGTTCCGTGCGCAGACATACACATATCACATAAAACGCAAAGACACACATAAATTCAAAAAAAGTGCATAGAAACGTATGCGCTGAATTGAGTCGGAGTTAATTTAAATCTGACAAGAAGATATGCGCAATTAAATATGATATGATAGAAACAAATTTACTGAAAAATTCTCAATGCACATCCAAAAATGTATGTGCCTTAGCTCAATTTACGGCATAACTGGACTAACCAACAAGTTTACTCCTCGTGTGAATAACGTTACCAGCCCGACTGAAAACGTTATCCAAAAATTATTTTAAATGTTCGTTTCTACTAAAAAAAAAAGTATGCCTATTGAGTATATGATCATTTCTTTGTCCATATAACAGTTGGTTAACAGGGTGAAGTCTGTATTTACATTAACGAAGATTTTTAACAAATATCATATGTAATATTTGTTTAACAATGTGAATGGCGCTCTGGCGAGACAGGTCCAGATTCGCAGCAGAGCGCTGCACAGAATGCGCTGCGCTTGAATGGGGTTTTGGCGGACAATTTCTGTTTAGAATAAGTAATGGTGTCATAACGTGATGACATAATTCCAAAGGGTGTCAAAAAATGGCCCTGCTTTAACAAATGTAAACAGTTGCATGTGTAACAGTATGCTGGATCTGTCACGGCTGGCGTGAAAGAGAACCCAAATGCAGGCAGGCAATGAAGGGGTTAACAAAACACTTTGACAAAAAAACGGAAAACACCCACAATGGGGAAAAACTAAACTGAGAACTACTACAACAAAACAAAGACTTCCCACGTGGGGGCAAAATGAAAAGACAGGAACAACTAAAACCTATCTAGAAAACCACGACACAACGATCTTATAAAATATAGAAGGGGAAAACAAGGGCAAGGCAAAGTACTTACAGCGACATGACACAACATACGGGGTACACAGTACAATCCACGAGCACAGGACAAAGAAACATGAGGGTATATATAGGAAAGACAAACGAGGGATAACGAGCGAGGGCAGGTGTGGAACATAAGACACGAGAGGAAAGCAATACAAGAAACGAGAGGGGCGGGGCCAATGACGAGACACTGGAGAGAACGTATATTATTGTCAAAAGGACAATAATATGTTTCTCTCCACACATAACCAAAGGCTTTGCCATGGCTCTGCTACAGGACCAAGAAAAACATGACTAAATGAAGC